>NW_028232865.1:0-191156 GCF_057557595.1 Rhyacophila brunnea
CCTTTTGTAGAAGACTCTTGTTTATTTTCACACCTTTTTATACATATTTTCTTTTCTGATTTTATATCATCATCGCAAATAATTTTTCTTTGATTCCTGTTTTTTTTGATATTGTTGCATGATTCTTTGTTATAACTTTCTTCGGCTTGATTTTTTATAATCATATCAACTTTACCATCATCTTCTAAATGACTGCTCTCAGATTCATATTTATGATCCTCTGTTTTTTGTAATTTTTTATGGTACTCTGATCTCATGGGTGTATTTTCAATGCATGATTTGTATTTTTTTGGTATTTCCTCTTTTAGGCATATTTTTCTCCCGCGATATTCATGAATGTCATTTCTAATTTGCGGCATTGTGACTTTTTTATTTTCGACTCTTTCTAATCGCTCAATGCATTGATAAATCTTACCTAATTCATCAAAAAGGTCAAAATTTAGCATTTCGTTATTAATATGTCCACTTTCGATATTTTGAATATGGTTCATGAACTTTTTTCTTTTTGTTGCAATTTTACGTTTCAAATAATTTAAATCATTGACTGTTTTTATATTTGCATGGGTGTGTTTATTCATTTCCTCTTTCATTGTATCTATTTTCTCTGTGTTTTTCTTTATAGTTTCGACTATTTTTTCTTTAAAATTTGCATATATATTCTCTAAATCGCACGGACTTTCTATTTCCACACTTAATTGTGACTGACTGTGGGTTTTAGTACATGTGGTACTCACTATTGGAGCATTAGACAACTGCTTTTCGCTTATTGTCGCTTGTTCTTTTGTAATTTTATTCTGAGGTAATTGTGATATATTTTCATGATAATTGCTTTCTTTTATTTCCGATTCGGGGTCAAGGACTATTTCAGTTCTGGAATCTGTTTCCAAACTATTTATATTTTCCAAAAAAAACTTCTCAAACTCTTCTCTTATATTCTGACTGTTTATTGGGGCTAAAGCCAATTGATTTAAATTTTCTTTACATTTATTGAGCTTTTCAATTGATCCCAAATTGTTTGATAGTAAATTTTCTGTTGTATTTAGGACTAACGTAAAATCCTCTAAGTTTTCACCTGCAGAGTATGTTGCATTATCTATAACTGCCTTTAAGTTTTGCCTTGGAATTACTATTTCGTTCTCATAAGATTCTCTTACACTATATTCTGGTTCAGCATGTAGATAATCATACCCATAATCATTGTCATAATCATTGTCGACTTCAGCATTATTATGTACATTTTCATGTATTATATCATTCCGTATATTTCTCGCATTATTAAGCACTAGATTTGGCGGATGAATGAGATCTGTTCTATCATAAGAAGATGGATGTGTTATTCTTTCAGCTATAAAATCATCGTTTCTGCTTATATTATACCATTCAGTCATATTATGATCACTTTTATGTTTATACTGTATATTCGTTTTTGAATACTCTTCTTCAAATACTTCGTTTTGATCTTCATAGGTATTGTATAAATTTGTTGGATTTTCATTTTCATCGTCTATAAAAATTTTTAAATCTTCTAATTGTTCATAATAATGAGCAGCTGTTTTTTTCACGTAATTCCGTTTAGAAATTTTGCATATATATGCATCGAACATCATAGCTAGTTCCAAACTCATTGTAATATAATTTTTGAGGTATGGCGCGTATTTTTTCATCACCTCGCGAAAACTTAGCGAGTCAACATCAATATAGGAGGCTCTCTTTCGCAAATCACTAATCATTTTTACAGTCTTTATTCTTTTATCGCTTATTGGGCGAATTATATTTCTAATTTTTCTTGTGTTCATGAGACCACACATTCCTAATCTCACATCATAATAAATGGATTTATAATTTATCCTTTTGTTTAAGTTAATTTTGCTTTTGTAATCACAAACATGTATGTTATACCCTATCCATGCGTTGAATTTTATTTCTGTGGGATAAAAAGTTCTGGTGTCAAAATCTTCATCTTTATTAGACATAATCCAATTTTCGAAAAGTTGCACAGTAGACTTTGTATCAACTTGAACTATATTATTTGATATTTTCACCAAGAAATACTGCTCGTTGCGATCCTTTTTATAAGCTTTAAAACCAAATGAATGTTTTCTTTTTAAAAATGCAGTTTTTAAACCCAACACAATATTCTCTGATGTTTGATTGTGCTCATTTTTGATCAGCTGAATTTGTTGAAAAAATTGTGACATTCTATTGTTTTCATTTGCTGAAATTAAATCCATAAAATAATCGGAAATACTAATTGTCTGGTTAGTATCAAGATGATTTTGGATATAATCAATATCTGTTTTATATATAAGATCGAAATCAATTTTATATGCAGTTGTCAACTCTTTTATAAGTTGCTTATATATCAAATCGTAAGAAATAACGATGTCATTATCAATGACTTCTAGATTCTCAATTGCCATCTTTCTGACTGTAGGATGTGTTCCTAATGAGTGCTCTATTAAATTTTTGGTCATCCTAAAACGATTTCTATGTACATAGTCATCATCACACAGCTCTTTTACTTCATTCAGAAGTCTCTCATCAAGAATAAAAATTTCATTTTTGAGATTTTCTTTATGAAAAAGGGGCATGAAAAAGTTATCCAAATATCTTGGATTTCTTGAATCTTTGATGTACTTTTCCACATAAAAGTTTTCAAGAATGACTAAGTACAATAAAGAATCAATTTTATAATATTCACGAGAAATTTCAGATGAAACTGTCTCAAAACTTTTTTTAATGCTACTAAATAGCATTTTAGCGTCTATTACATTAACCATGGCTTTTTCACAAAAAGAATGCAAAATAGATTCAGCCTCTACAAAGGCCACTGAATCAATACAAACTTCGAATCTTAATTCGTTTTGGGTCTTGCTAGCGATTTCTATGGATTCTCTAACGATATCTAAAGATTTTAAACAATCCCATTTGGGATTCATCAAAATATGAGATAAGCATTTGTTCAAACTATTTTTTTTTATAAAATCTTGCCTATACGACCTCGGACATATATACGACCCCAGTGATTGGTATAAATTAAGTTTTAAAAATCCATCTCTTGTTATTTGGCAGCTTGTGCCTTCCGGATAAATGGCATTCAATACTTCTTTTTTTTTACATTGAGTTATAACTTTTTTGTTCAAGTTCGTAATTAATTCGGAACCAAATAAATTGTATGTATGATCTTTCGATTCTACGTGAAAATTTTCAGCTGCCAATGCTATCACTACATGACGATTTTTATTTTTTTTTATACTCTGTGTTATACTTAGTGCAATATCTAGATAAAAAATGCTGTTAAGGTCCAATGAAAATGCACTTCTCAATATATTTTGCAACTCTATCATACTCCTGGCTCTAATCTTGTTTTTTGAACCATACGATTCAATAAAGAAAAAAGCATCTTTTTTTGCTATGCTTGATAAATTTTTGGTATTGAAATAGAATTTCATTAGCTGTAAAAATTCTGATCCGTTTAATTCAGCATTAATACTAATGCTATTTTTCATCTCACTGAGTCTTTTAATTTATATTTTCATTTTGTCCACTATGTTTCGAGAATATTCTTGATTGTTTTTTTCACACTTGTACTTAAATTCCATACATTTATTAGCAAAATATGTATTTTTTGCTTCTATATCCTCTTTGTTATTACAAAGAGGAATGAAAAGCCATATTTGATATTCTGTAGATAGAATAATTAGAGACCCTATGTAAAAGTGTCCCAAGTTTACTGCATTTATGGAACCATTTTTACTAAATACATAATAGTTCTTGGTCAAAATTTTTCTGCTATATAATTTTTGAGTATTAGCAAGGACATTTATACTCACAACCGGATTAGTAATTATCTTTGCAAATTGATCAATTGGAAAAGCTCCACACAGACCATCTAAATCATAACTTGTTGTGATATTCGCACTAAGTTTTTTTAATTCGACTTTTTTGTTACATGTAACTTCAGCGTTTCTAGCTGAAAACAATTCTTCGTTTTCAATTTCATTCAATATTTGATTTTTTTCGTTTTTGTTTAAATCATTCCAGATTTTTACGTCATCTGAAAACTTAACGATACCATAGAGATCTCGCAAAGTCATTTCATCATCAATACAAAAAAAATAGTGTATTATTTTTTTCAAATACAAATTTTCAAACCACTTGAATATTTCTATCGGTGTTATATTTTTAAATGTATAGGCTATCTTTTCTACACTAGAATATGTTAATCTTGGCATTTTGAGTGCAAATCCGTTTCTAAAAAATACTATTCCAATAAATTCTCTATAACTTTCATTATACATCAGGGGGTTATACTGCTCAAACGGATGTTCTAAGATTATGTTGGTTTCAAGCAGCAAGTGTGTCATCACTAAATCAACTACGGAATTGGAAAGATTTTTAAATCCAGGGAATTTATGTTGCAAAAATCCAAGCATTATATTATTCTCAGAAAAAATTTGAACGCGTAATTCTTTTATACGTTCGACAAGTCCTACAATATTTTTCTCTACTTCAATAGTTTTTAAAATAAATTCTACGTTCATTTTAGAATAATGTACGCCATTAAGTTATTTTATAGAAAAAACAAAGGGGAAAAATAGGAGAAACAATAAATAAATGACACGTTTACGTAGAAATATAAATGCTTTTTATTGATGCGATAAAAAGGAACAAATAAAAGATTCAATTTTTAGATTCTCGAATATATATTGGATGCGAATTTTTCTTGCCTGTGCATATAATAGATTGTGTAATTGAATCAAAGTACGAGTTATAAATACATATCGTCGCTTGATTTCAAACTTATCACGGTACAGATTAGTTATACGATTTGTATCTTGTATTTTTTAGACAAGAATGCGCTTTACAGATAAAAAACTGCAATTTAAAGGTAAACATTACAACATGAGCTTATTTCATAGTGGTGATTTCATATTACAATAAAAAAAACCTTATAAATAAATTTCGATGTTCTGTGTTTAAATAAAAAGTTTTATGATATATTTTTTATGCCATTTTATAATTTAATACAGCATAAAAACACAAAAATTATAAAAATATTATATATAACAGGGCAATATTAATTAACCGACCATAAAAGAATCCTAGAACGAAAATACAGTTGTTATAGATATTCTTCCCATATAAAACCATTTAGTATGTTAGTATAATGTAATATCATATTGTTATATCATTATTCTAAAATTGTAAAACCCCGATAATTTTCACATGCATTAAAATAATCGCATAAGAAATCAATAAATATCTTACAGAAATCTTACCAATTCTTGCTCTCTTATTTTTTCTTCATCAAGCAAATCTGTAAATGTTATTTTCCTTTAATCTAGAAAAAAACAATATTTTTGAAATTCTTTAATCGAGCAACATATATCTTTTATCATGAAAGAATTGGAGTGTATTTTTTTTTTACAGCTGCATATCATTATTTATTATCTGAATTAGAACAAAAAAACACATTAATTTAAGATAATATGACATTACTATAGAATCTAGTCATCATTAATTTCTATGTATTTATATAACTATATAATATTATTTCATTACGAAAAAGAGAGTTAATTTTATTTTTACATGGTTATTGCAAGATTCTGCGCATCTGATATTGGTTTAAACAATATATTGCATCAAAATAATAATTTCTATCTTTTCAATATCTTCAGTTGCATTCATTTATCTCTTGTTCGTATTCATCATTCAAGTACAAATTTACTTCTTTTTCAAAATACTGCACAGTATTATCAACAGTAATCGTATTTATAATAGAATACCAGAAGCAAAAGTGTGATACTGGTTCCGTTCTTGGTAATTTTGTCTGTAAATCGCACAGTAAATTTCTATTCTTCTGTTATTGGATGATATAAATCCGTATTCTTTTTTATATCTAATCATGCTTCCATAATTCCAATCATATCTTGTTATTTATATATTCTTTTGTTTCATACATCTAATTTCTATTCATTAAATAAGTTCGTCGGTATTATGTAACAAAATGTAGTTTTTATGTATTGTCGTTCTACATATCATACGTAACAATTTTTTAGGATCAAAAACTTAACAATTATGTATTCCGTATTCTAATATTCATTCTAAAAATATAAATATACAAGAAATTTATTTTCTCCTTTACCTCTATAATGTTTGTTTTCTTTATTTATGAGTCAACAAATAAAACTTTATATTCATATTCATAGAAATTGCCTTAGCAAGAATGCTTAAACCTCTACTACTTTCGGTTAATGACGGCTGATCATTCTTTTATATTTGTCGTTAACTACCAGTGTTATCATAGATCACATTCTTGTTTCATTAGATTCATTTATGACATAACTCTTAATTCTTAATTTCTAAAAAATCGAATACTAAACTTCTTCCATTTACCTTCAAGTAACATAAGGGAAAAGTTAATTTATATTCATATATATTACATTTGATACGGTTTTAATTTACGACGTAGTTTATAAAGATTTTTTTAATTTATGTAATCATATATTATATATCCTATAATCACATAAATCCATTTTTAGCATTTAAAGAAACAAAAGTTATAAATGCTCTTTTTCTATTTATAAAAATATCAAGCACGCTGCAAATTTTGAGTGATGAATTCAAATATTGCGCCAAAGTATATCTTATGCTGGGTTCTAATATAAAAATCCAATCCTTCTTTATATACAGCTCTATTATTAAAAATTGATCAGTCAAAGCGCATTTAAACGCGTTTTTAAAGACACCAGAAAAGCAGTTCTTTTTAAATATTAAATACAAGGCTTCGTTTCTACATAATATATTCCAAAACTTATTCCTCTATAAAACTAATATTTCGTGATTTTATCTGCATGTTTAAAATAGTTTAGCTATAAAGTACATTTCCCGGCATTTTTTTTCTTTTAAATATTGTACTACTGTAATTCAATTTTTTTGGGCTATAATTTAATAAGCTCGGAATCTTACCATAAAATTATCGATTCATTTCTAAAATTCTCACAGTCATTTCAAAATTGCCTAGAAGTTTTTTTGCTGTTTTCTTCTACAAAAACATGTTATTCTCTTTTTTATTTACATGTTTACATCCAATAAGAGCCACACTATTCTTTTTTCATTTTGACTGCTTACATAAAATTCCAATTAATTTCTACAATTTTAAATTTTTACTGCGTCATTCGTAAATTCTTTTTAATCGAGAAAGCTGCCATTTTATCTTTCCTTATAGATTATGTCAATCAAAGTTTTAGTATTTTTTGCTCTTAGTCGTTCGAGCATGAATTATAAATAATTTCTACATTTTGATGCAAATCATTGCTATATCCTATTTAAAAGCACAATATAAAAATGAAAATACTAGTTATAAACATCCTATAGTTTTCTAACAAAAAAAACCTATGTATATTATTTATTATAGAATTGTTACAATTTGCTCCATATTATTATCTTTTTTGCTTCTATCATATTATAAACTGACAAAGAAAAAGGTTTTCTCGCGTTATTTATATAGTTCCAAACAGCTGATGTTCTGGTATTTTTACCGAATGATATAAAGCAAGCATTATTTTAAAGCGGTTCATTATGCATCTTTTTAAATCAGCTTTGTCACTTTTCTAAGAATTTTTTGACATATAAAACATCATTCACTATTTAAAATTGTCTTAAATTGTTTAAGCCCATCATAAATCATATCTTTTAAGATCTAACGCATATTTGCTGTATAAAATGTATTTATTCTATATAACAAGAACACTATGGTGGTTCGTATATTAATATTTTGATAATAAGTGTTATACTCTATATTATCAAAGAAGCACAATACATTACATATAGCTATTCTTTTATACACCACAAAATATCTTTCGGCTATTGATTAAGCACCGTTTAATTATTTCTGGCTTGCAAAAAATAAGAAATAACACAGAAATGTTCAAAACCACATCTTTTTTATCAACCACTTTTATTTTTCTATGGAAATACACTGGTGCAAATAAAAGAGCTTTCTTAATAATATATTCATGTCATAGCAATATTAACATGTCTTAATTTCTCTAAAAGCATTTTATCATTCCTTTAGAATTTTAATTCGGTTAAGATCATCAACCAGCTCATATTATTATGGCATTTTGTATATGAATAAACTACAATCTTTTCATCAGTACACATTGAAATTTCTTCTTGTTAAAATTAGGTGAATATTTGTATTATTAGACTTACAAATTTATATTAATAAGAACTTATGTGCAGCACATCTTCTCAAATTAACGAACCCAGAATCTTGCGTTTTATTCTGTTTTATATACGATTAGGTGCTACTTTTCTAAAATGATATGCAAGTTAGAAAGATTTTTCCATTTTTTTTCCAGAAAATCATCTGTTCCATCATCCAGGATTTTTCAAAGATATATAAATAGAATCGTCTGTTCTTTAATTTGCACGAAACACGTGAATTGTTATTTTCTGTATATTTCTGCGACTAAATGGCTTAGCATTTGTTTAACGTACAAGATTTACAGTATAAAGCACGATATAGCCATAAAGCAAGTGCTATATTCAGTTCGTATGCATTCATTTATGCAATAATTATATTTTATGTTTAGAAATGGACTTCTTACATATTTCTAAACTCATCTAATAGCCCATCCACATTTTTCATATTAAATCGCAAAAAATCGTTTGAATATTTTTGTTTTCAACTTCTTCAATATTCACGAAAAGTATCATATTATACAACAAGCCTAATTTCTCTTCTTTGACTCCTTTTTTTAATTTATTTATGGCTTCTGATATTAATATTTATGAAAGATATGGTAAATTATAAATTTTAATCATTGAAATTCATTATTTAGTTAAAGAAACAAATCATTTTTTCATTCTTTGTGTGTCTTCAAAGATAACACCACTAAACTTCGATATTTATGTTCTATGCTAACATCAAGAACCAGTTACATTGTACTTTATCATCAGCATAAATATATAATTGATCTAAAAAAATACAAAATAAATGTCATGTTTTAAACACATTTACTTTTATATGTTGAGAACCGTCATAAATGTAGCATTCCTACATTACTCTGCATCAAGTCATATTATTTTCTTAATAAATTGACAATATACAAGCATATTGCACATACAATTCTTTTGTCTGTATTTAGCTATTGAGATGACATTACCCTATCTATTTCTTTATATTCGTGTATTCAGTAAACTACTTTTTATAAGCAATATAAAGATTTATTTGGCCTATATTTTTGTTATTTCTTAGACTCAGCGTTTCTGATTACGTTTTATCTATGATCTTCGTCACCATTTTTACTAGCTGTCTATTTTTATTCGTCTTTCATTTCGTTCAGGCTTTGCAGGCTAAAATTTTATTCAATTCATTATCCCCGTAAATCAGTTCAGTTATATTACCTGCCTTAAAGATATAGCATTATTATATTGGTCTTAAATTGCACATTTAAGTCTCATAAATCAATCTTTTTGCATGCATTATTGCACAAAGTCAATCTAACATCATTATGCCATAATTTCAAACTTAAAGCCGATATTATCGTTAATTGCATCACATTCACAATTTTTATTCATTCTTTATCCTAGATTATATGTATATTTTCATTTTACCACTTGCAATGCAGAATCGGATGGCAATTAGCGCATAGGCTTAAAACATTATTGCACTCTCATCTTAGTTTACCACATAAACTAAATTATACATTTTTTTTTATTAAAAAAATACATTTACTGACATTTATTATTCAGTATAAACGTTATATATTTAGAAATTCTTTATGAATTTTTAAAAAATAGAGATATTTTTTTAACTAAATCATCTGTTTTTTCTGTCTGATATACTATGTTCTCAAAATTGATTTCTATCACAAGCATTACCGCTTCTCACTTCTTATAATGTAAAATAGACATTTGTTCCTCTAATATTAGCAACAGAGAAAATATCGTTTCTTTCTATATATTCGCTTTATTGTATTCTTTAAACGATCCTAGCATCTTTTAACATGGATGTCAGCGTCATACAATCTATTGTATATTCAGTCTTAACCCAATCTGTTATATATCCGATTTATGGCCATATGTATTAAACCTAACGTTCCTTCTAATCGGTATATTTCGTGTGCACTATAGAACATACTTTTTGTTTGGTTTGGTTGGACAAATTTTTTTTATGCCAAAGCACTCTATCTTAGTGTTTATTATAGATTTAAAGCGTCATTTAATTATAATAAATATTTAGAACCCCGGGATTGAATATTTCAGAAAACATGGAAAATTTTACGAATCATTTATTTGAAGACTATTGAAAAACATTTGTATGAACACGGATGATGTATTTTTATATTTAAAGAAAATTAACTCAGTATAAATTCCAAATTTTTGTCACTATAAGCATCATAATAAATAAATGAAATCTAAAAGAAAGGCTTTAAATATTTTATTGTGCATGGGCTACATATCAATGTTGACATCTATTATAATACTGGGTTATAGAAACTCTGACATAGATCTACTAATACGTTAAGGAAATAAACGTGCACGAATTTTTATAATATATAGAAAATAAATTGTAAATATCTCTCTACATAGGATTTATACTTTAAAGTTATCTTTGCGAAAAGTGTATAATAAAAAGAAAGAAATCTAGGACGATTTGGCTTTCTCGCTGCATTATAATGAACAGACTATATGGAATCATAGAATATCTTATAGGTATTCTAACACAATAAAATTAAAAAAATTCGCACTTCTTTTTTCAAAAATTTCATAACTAATTCATTGCAGCTTATTAAATCTCAGATGATTTTATGTATATACAGCGTTTACAATTTTTTGATACGATATATTAAACGAAATTCATTTTATTATTATTTTTTATATTAAAAATTAAATCAAAAGCCATAGATTTCGTAATATTGGAAATGGTGAATTTGATGTAATTTAATTTTTTAACAGCTGTATGAAATTCTTTAAAAAATTTAAAACAGAAAAGACACTTGTTAAAAAGTTCCTGATCAGAGATTGCTGTTTCTTATCTTTAAAGTTTTATCAAATTTTATCTTGTATAGATAAAAATTACTGGATGAAATATAAAACACTTCTATCATATAATCCAGATTAATTTTATATATGAGTTATGTAGAAATATAGTAGTGATCAATTTCCTGATATCTTATTTTATACTTCTGACTTAAGGTGTAAGACAGGAAATTTATAAACTTTTTTTTATAAATTTAAAATATTTTTAATATCGATTCTTATTACATTACAAAGAAAACTATGATATGTGAATCAATATTAAATGTAAAAGATAGATAATAAGAGTTATCTAAAAAAATAATGCGCTTTATAAAACTATAATATTTTTTTTTTAATATTTGTTTTTATTTTATTATATTATAAAAATTTGCTATTTTTTACGTTGAAAAAAATAACAAAAAGAATTATTTTCCTCGTAATTATCTTATATGTAGGCGTAAATATAAAGAACTCTCAGAATATCCGAAGATAAATAAAAAAATAAAAAATCTGTTAAAATAAAATCACGGAAAAAATTTATTCAATCGATAAGTGTGAAAAAAATCTAAATTCAAATCTTTTAACGACCATTATTAGAGGTTTTCAGTAATATATTTGCATATATTATTTATTATTTATTTATCACTGCGAAAAATTATAAAAACATATTAAACACGAAATTGCGTGACAATTTAAATGCAAGTTTTCCAAAAAATCACATTTAATTTTTTTAAATTGCAGAAAACGATTATACGATTCAATCGACTTTTTTTTAATTTTAAAATCAAATCTTTAATAGTAAAATTTTTTTTGAGCCGATAATTATTCTTATACGTAAAATCAAATCTGTATTTGTATATATATAAAATTCACATTCTTCTAGTTTGTTTGTCCTCGATATTATAAGAAAAATAACATACAATACTACTTATCAGTATACGGCGACATCTTTAATTTTTTTTCAGAACATAATCACTATAAAAAAAAATTTTATGACTTTATTAGCTATTTGCAATGAGATTCGGGTTTTCTAGATCATAAATAAGATTTTAGCATTTGTTATATTTAAATTTTATTTATAGAACCTAATATATTTGTTATGAAAATTTATATATCATTTTAAAAATTAAATATTGTTTTATATTAGTTCGATTTTATTTTGGCAATTAAATATGCTCATTGCCTTTTACTTATAGCAATTCAATTACATTATTGGGATTTATATCACAAGCTTATTATAATATAAAAAATAATAAAATTAATTCTGCTTTTTTGTTTCGCTCAAAATATCTATCATATAACTATTTGCATGTTTTATTGCTTGTAAAATCTCTATCTTTATTTATTTTGATGGTTATTATTATGTGTTTTCTGCTGAAATTTATATCATCATTATATTACCTCTACTATAGGCACATTTTTTTGTGAAGCATACTATATTTTCTTTGAATTTTTATATCCACAAAACATAATTTTTTAAAAAATTACAACACCGATTATATATTACCCAGAAATGACTTTTTATGAATACAGTTGCTGCTCTCTAAAATGATGTTTAATAAGATTTTATGAATTTTCATATGATAATTGCATACCATTTATATTTTTCTTCCGATATCTCAATCTTATCTTCTAATGATGTTTTAAAATTATGTCGTTTTTTTTTTATTTTTCATCACAATTTAGAAACCAATTATCTGTAGTATATTTTTGATCAATATATTTTACGTATTTATACATCATTTAATTTTTCATTGATTCCAAATATATCAGAGTTTTCCACATCTGTAAATTCTATCCTTGCCTTTATATCATTTAGAATTTCGTTTACATAATTACTGGACTACATTTATGATTTTTTTCTCTTCCTGTAAATACATTTTTACTTTAAAAAATACTTTCCTTTCTGTTTAAATTCAAATAAAAACTATAATGGGTTTCTTTTGTGCCAGTTCCCGTCTTATTATATGCAATTAAGCGGGAAACATATATGTGAATCAACTGTGAACAGACTCTTAATTTTTAATTTTCTTTAAAAAATTTTATTTGAATCTTAGAATGTCTTAGCTCTATTTAATTTTATGAATTCGGAATTATGATTGATTATACACTTTTAAGAACATACATAATTGGTGAATATGAGAGCGAATAAAAGTTGAAATGAAATTGATGTCTATAAAAGACAAAAAAATGTTGCAGAAAACATGCAAGGAGAAAAGAATGAATCTTCAGAATCAGTTAAATCGAAAAAACATAAAAAATCTGATAATGATAAACCCACAACTGTTACCGAAAGTCCAAAAACAGACGACTCTTTTATAAGTGATGATTCTGGAGTAGATGGGTCTAGGTTTAAAACCAAAGATTCGGATTCAGCTACTGTGACTGAGACCATTACATCCCAAAAAACTGGTTTAATGTATTTTTTGGACAAAACCACGAAAAAATATAAAGGATTGCCCAAAAAAATATGGTTAAAGTACAGTTTTAACATTGAACCGGAATTCGAACATAAAAATAATTGATAAGGCCGAAAACATACTTATTGCAGAATCACCGACTGATGCAATGCCTATTAAAACTGACCTGCCTTGTGAAAAAGAAAATCCTATTGAGGACGATCTTGAATCAATGATAAATGAATTTTTGATATCATATTCTGAAACTTTAGAAAAAAGCAAACACGCTTTTGAAAAATTGACAGATTCAAGGAGTGACATAAAAAATTCACAAGAAGTTCACGAATATGAAGTACTGGAAAAAAAATTGCAAAAACCTCATTATAAAGAGAAAAAAATATATTATAGTGGCTGAAAAGCTAAAAGGTTTATCAAATAGGCAGATATATATATATCTGATTCTGCTCAATAGAAATAGAGGTAAGCCTTTTAACCCATATACAACGAGAGGTCAGTATTTTAAAAAAGGAATAAGTCAAAATATGCCAGAATCTAAACCATCAGTTAATTTTTTTATCGAATTTTATGGAACGATACTTCGTAAAAAATATGCTGAAATCTTCAAATTTGAAGGAGAGTTCATGATGCAGTTTAAATTAAAATACGATCATTAAATGCCTTAAAAAAATTTAATCTTAATTCATTTATGCATATCAACTAAACATAAGATTAAGCAAATAAAAATCTAATCTCTTTGGGCAAATATAATTAAAATACATGATTGCGCTATCTTTTAAATATAAAATTTGTAAACTTGTAATTTATTCAAAAAATAAAATTACAGTTACAGTTCAATTAGAAGATTAAAAATTTACTAATGCCTTAAGTTGCGTTTAGTTTAGATTGTAGAGCCAAGTGAAAATCTTAAAATAAATGTATTATATCAATCATATAATATATGAATCATTTATTTTATTATAGTACATATTAAAGTGAGTTTTCCAAAAAAATATTCTTTAAGCATGATGATGGCAAATATTTAAAATTAAACTTGACAGAAAATTTTTATAATTTGGTTTTGACATAAATCTTATCATGGCTAGTTTTCGTAGTTTAGAAGTATCAATGATCATACATTTACATAAATTTATCTCCAAAATCAACCGAGAATTTCATTATGGATAAGATGTATTTGTATATTCATCGCTAGATATTCAAGGTTTTTTCGATGTATATACCTTTTATATTTTAGTTATATTTACACCTATGAATAGTGATAATCTTTTATTATGAGGAACCAAAAATATACGATTCTTCACATCTTTAAATGATAATAATCGTTTCATATTGTTCTTTTCTCGATATATTTTTCGTTAGAACATTTTGAATATAAGAATCAAATTATCTTTTATATTTCCGAGGCCTTTTATGTAAATGTAGTAATATATCTTTACAGCCATCAAAATATTTTAAAAATAAAATAAACCTTTTCTATTAATACACAGCTAAAATATTGCCTCTCAGATCAAACGATATATCCCATAACGTCTTTGGCATCTTTTCTTTTATGTTACTAATATAATATATTACCGATGTTCTTAATAAATCAGTGTCTTAAAATTACTTACAATAAAAAAATCACTGCAATCATAAGAATTTAGAACAATGATTTCGCATTTTATGTGCGTATTTTCTTTGCCAAAATCATACCTTATTAGGCATATTATGATGATCCATATATCCTCCTATCCATCGTTGACAATCGATGACCAAATAAATCATATCATGATGTATTTTTATATCTTTTATTTGACATTGTATACCTCTAGGATACAAATCCCAAGCTTGTATTATTTTTTGAATCACCAGTATCAACCTGTAAGAATATATTGTGTAAAATTATGTTAGATTTTTGCAATCTTTTTTTGATGATGAACATAATCCTATATGTGTATTCATATGTATAATCTCGGTTTCTTTTTTTTCTTTATAAAGATTATAAAAAATAATAATACAAATTCTTTTTTTTCATATATAATTTTTATGCTTGTATATGAAAAGTCGGCTCTCACTACATTTAGTCCATATTTCTCAAGTTTCTTTTCCATAATTCTTACTTAACATTTAAAAATTTTCTAAGATCTTAAATTTTTTGCTTTTACCATATTCAAAATCCCCATATATTGCTCAAAATATTTCATATCTAAGTTTTAAATTATGTGCAAGGATTCTTAGAATATTTATGTTTTTATTTCAATAAATATTATATAAAATATGTTTATGCCAACTATTGATATTATGGATTTAATTTTTTATATTCTAACCAAATTACACAAAATATCTCTTAATACAATTCATCCGATATTTATGTAGAAAATAACATCTTCAACTTCTTTGCAATTTGATGTATCCTTTATATAATATAAATGGTAATTATCATATTGCATTTACAAATAATAGATTCGGGAATAAGAAAATAAATCATCTTTATTTTTTAAAAGATAAAGGGCTTTCAAACTCTTCGCAATAATCTGATCAGTATATAAAAGGTTAAAATTTTCTCTTAGGATGAAAATTTATTATATTATAAAGAGCTAAATTAATTTGAATGTATTCAAGCTAATTATGCCCTACATTTATTGTATAATTTTTTCTATATTAAACAATAATATAAAGTTCCTATACTACACAAAATCTCATTAAAAACATGCTTTGAATGTTTGAGTGTATATAATATGCGAATTTTTCTACTGCAAACTTCCCATGATAATTTCTATTATAAATATATTAGTATCACCATTAAAAAACCTTTAAGTATTTAGATATTGAAGTTAAATATTTTTGAGAATTTCCTGGCTTTATTAGCACATAATTCACGGACTAACAATAGTTCGGATTGAATTTCGTTTATGTCTTTGTTTAATAGTAAATTTATATAATTTATCAAACATTGGTTTAAAATCAACAGTACGCCATGATCAAAATCCAGTATTTAACGTAATCATAGTAACTTGATTAGTTTATCATCTGTAATCTGTATGATATAAGTTTCTGGCACAAAAAAAAATATGCTGTAGTCTACTGTCAAATCATAATGACGCTTGAACTAATAAGTCGTGACTGTAGAAGTTTTGTTTACGAATATTGTAAAGATGGTGCAATTGAAAGAAGATTTGTAAATTATCTACTATATAGCAATCTTGTAGTTTCGAGCGTGTAAAAATGAAAAGCAAAATAAAATTAGCCCATAAATTAATATTTATCAATTTATAAATTTTGCTTTAGGTCCAAATTATTTTCTAATTCCTTTTATACCGATTTTTTAATCCCTTTAAAAAAAAGAGAATCAAGAGAAAAATGATACAGAAAAAAACAAGAATAGACAGAGTATGACGACCTTAGTTGAGATACAAAAAAAGATTGCATTCTTCTTGCTGAAATATAATAAAATGAAGTGTATGAGCTCAACAGATAAGAAGATATTTAGAATGTCAGTCCAGGTGGAATGGCTCACGTTTTCCCAATCAAAAAATACTGCAACTAGATTCTGCATACCATATGAAATATAACCGATTACGTAAATGTCTTAAGCACAAAAACAACTGAAAATAATATTTATAATGAATTACGGATACATGTATGGATTAGAAGTGCAGTTTCCATTATTTTGTTGTAATAGATAAAGAATAAGTAGATCAAACCTTCGCGTGAAAAGATCATAGTTACTCTGAAGATTCCAAAGATTTTGTTTTTGTCATGGCGAATTATTTTATGTTCTGCCAACTATATGTTAAGTGCATGGTGTCTTACGTTTTGAATGTAGAGGTGAATTGTTTTTAGTTTGTGTTGGAAAATTGTGTGTATAAAAGTTGAGTGTTGGTATGGCATGTGTATAGAAGCGAGTGTTGGCATAGTAAGTGGTACATATACCTTGTTTCTTGTGGTTTTATGTTGTTTAATTTAGTGTTTGTAACTTTTTGTGCATTATAATTTTATGTCTATAGCTGAGGTTTGAAGTGAGTGGTGTAATAGATTTGTATTAAAACTATAGTTTTTCTAACTTTTCGACGCTATAATTGTCGGCTTGTATAGAGATATGTTTTAGAAGAAAGGCTAGGTGATACAATCGAGTTTACGAACATCATAAATGTTGTAAAGTGAATTTATTGTCCATGTTGATAATAAATGTTTCAATGTTAACTATTGTGCTCTATTTATTTCTATGAATGTGATTGCTGTAATCTTTAATCATATGGCAGAGTGTCGTGGAATATGAGATGTGTATTGCGCGTGTGTTGTTACGTTTTAGAATTAGGAAAATTCTGTGCAAAATTTTCTCCTTAGCTGAATCTTATATGTAATACCTTTTCAGGCCGTCTGATACAAAATCATAACATGGTTTTGTGAGTAGTTGATTTTTTACTTGTTTTGGATTTGTATGTTTATCTTTTTTTTATCTGTGTGTTGTGAAATTTTTCCTGCTGAGTGATATGAACATAATATGTTCTTTTGTACTTTGTGTTGTGTGCAAAAGTTGTGTGTGTTGTGCAGATGTCTCCTTTAGTTTTCCATCTCTAATCCGGCTTCTTATCTGATGTATACTTGTGTTGTGTTGATTATTATCTATTCTGTTATTCCTTTCTTAATCTAATTGATGAATGTCTTGCTGTGAATTTCATGCTGATATTTTTCTGTAGTTTGTCTAATATGTTTAGATTTATGATGATATACAGTTTTGATTTGAAGTAAGTTTTTTTTCAACATAAGGTGTTTCATTATACTTCTTTTTCTTGTAAATATATGTCATGAATTATTAAGTTGGGTATTAGGATATTCTTTGGTGCGTAATATGTGAGCGCAATAGGTTTGTTTGGGAAACCTAAAAATCCATTTTTAGTTTTTGTACTGTTTTTGACCATACATTAAATTATAAATATTTTGTCTGCAAAAAAAATATACTTTACGTGGGTGAATTTGGAGTTTATATATTACCAGATTAGAGTTTTCGAATAATATTGGTTTTCTGTTGTAACTTATAAGCTGTTTTGCTTTGTAAATTTCTTCAATACAAGTATCTGTTTTTATTTTTTAGTGATTGTATGATTTTCTGTTATAAACGATCAGTCTGGATTTGTTTGTTTTTGTTTAGGTTTCGGATTGTAAATTTTGCTGTGAAGGAGAATTTGTCACATTTCAAGAATTGAAATCATCTGTAAATATAATGAAAGATAGAAAGAATAAATATTTCTGTTAAATATATAATAAGCCTTTGACTTTTATGAAGTGCTGAGAAGAGTAAGAACATACATCCACTATGAAAAATATTTATTGCCGATCTAGTATAAAAACAAATATAGTGGAATTTATGGTACAGTATATAGATTTTATACAAAATGACGATATTGCGTTTGCACAAGCTAGGTTTTGAACAAGTTAGCGGTGTTTTAGAAAAACCATAATAATTTCTTCTTTTATTTCATATCCGTCTTATTTATTTTGTAAATATATAACTTTTTTGTTGCCTTTAAATGTGCCAGCGATTTATAAATTACGTAATTTATGCTTTATCATCTAATTTATAGTTTTTTTGTTATATTTAAATGTGCTATCGCATAATCTAACGTTTAAACATTGATAATTTTTCTTTACTTTTTATTTTCGGGCTTTAGATTTATTTATATATATGTATCACGATATGAACAGCCTAAATATCGAATATATTATTTTAGTATTGTTTATGTTGTTGTTGGTGTATTATTTCTTTTAGAGGTATATAAACCATATAATATCACCAATGTTATATATATCCGCTATTGAAATTTCTTAGCTGACTTATAAAAAATTATGCGTTTTCTAAAGCTTTATAAAGAATAGATGAGTCGATGCAGGAACAAGATCTTCTTTCAGTAACCTGTTTTAGTAATTTGAAAAGCAATAATTCCGTTTACTTCTACATATTTTGAATTACTTTTAAGATATTAAAATATATTAGTTTGCTTTTAACAGTCTAGATATGTAGTGCTGTTATTTATAGTTTAAGGTGTTTTGTTAGGTATTACATGAACTGGCGCCTTTAAAACCTAAAATATTGCTATTTTGCATAAATATCACTTAGATAGAAGTATATTTGTTTCAAAGTGTTTTAGTTCTTTAAAAAATATATTTTTGCAGTTATGATGCTTAAACTATGTTTATAATTCTATTATTAGAACTTATATTCCAAATTTACATAAAATATAATTACTATTTCTCTTTACGGTGCTCACGTAATTTTTCTTGTTCTAATATAAATGCAAGCGCGTTTTAATAACCTTGAATTTTAGTTAATGATACTTGGAATCCTTTTTTAAGCTTCTTATCTTAGTCAAATGTGCTAGTACTTTTAAAAATTTCAAAATATATTATATGCTGCTTCGCCTCTATTATATGTATAACATCTGGGTTCCGCATACGAAAATCTGTTACATATGATATAATAAAAAAAAATATTTTTTTCTTTTATTACTTATAAATAAATGTATCTTTTTAAAACTTTATAAAAATGATTTTTATGATATTTGCAACCATTTTAAAGGTCTTCTACACTATTTTATAATATTTAAGTTCTATTTCACGTCAAATATGCTAAATAACATGTAAAATATTAATTATATGGTACATAAGCTTTAAAAATAGCAGCGTTGATAAAACTCAAAATGTGATTCCTATTTACAAACTTACATTAAAAATATATTTAATTGTAGAATTAATGTAGATACTTTTATGTTAGGATAAATATTAAATCCAGAGTTGACGATTCTGCTTTAAATATGTCTTTTATCTGTAAATATAACCATAAAATTTATAGTTTTTTTAATGATAGTCATGCTAATTTATGATAAATTTACATTTTTCGCTCTATATATGCATTGAAATGGCGGTTTTACACCACATAAAAATAGTATGATGAAATTTTTATTTTTATGTTCTATTATATTCATTCTGCATGGAAGAGCAATTGCGTGGTGGTGCAAATATTTATTCCTGTGTTTAATGATAACACTTAAATATCCATCTATTATTGCATAAACTGTAAGTATTTATATTTTAAAACTATCATAAATTTCTGGCTGTTTTTAAAAATATATAATAATGCAAACTCGGTCTAATTAAAAAAAAAGTCAATAATAACGCTTATATCTTAGAATTTATATCTAATATTTTACGATACAAACATTAAATTAGTGTAACCATACAATACATATAATTTTTTTTTGCTTTTTTATTTATTTTTAGTAAATAAACGCGATAGTAGTTAAAACTTATTAACTTTATTTATGATTACATTATTCACATATAAACTTGGTAATTTATAGATACATTATATACGATATCGATCTATCTAATATAATCTAGTATATTGCAGTGTTTTAAATTATCAACTTAAACACAATTTATTGCTGTTTTAGGGTACTATAGGGATTTTATATTACGTATTACATATTAAATTAAAGTAATCATATGTAAGGCAACTAATCTTTATAGCGTATTTGAAGTTTTTTATGGCAATCGAAAAATGAAATAAAAATTATGACTTTAAAATATTTATGCTATGATCATTAGGCCAATATTGTTACTTAATCATATCGTCGTGGATCAAAATACCTTTAATAATCTTTGGATATCTTTAATCGTGCACTTTTATTGTAATATATGAATGTATCTAAAAATATACTTTATTTATAAACTAACAGATTTGTTATAATATTTTTTTTTTCGATCCTTAAAAAATTTAAATGCATAGATCCGATCTTTTTAACATAAAAACTGTTCTAAAATGTGCTATTTATAATTTTAAATGCAAAACTATTGAAAAAACACCATTCTTTTTCAGTATTTTGGTCTTTTTTAATTTAAAATAACAGTTTTAAATTATTTTTATTAAAAATATTAATTATCATTGCAAAAACTTTCATTTATTGCCGTGTTTTTTATTATCACATAATTTATTTGTAGATTTTTCGATTTATATAAAATATTTGTAGCGGTTTGATCTATTATAGGTGGCTTAAATGAATAACGAATGTAAATAATTTATTTTTCGTAAAATTATATTAAATCTAAAATATTTAATCTTGATGTTAAAAATTAATTTGATCGTCTCAAACTTTTCTTTTTTAAACCAATATAATATTTTCAAAACAATATGCCTGTACTTAGCAGTATTTATATAATATTCATGTCATAAAATATAAATATAATTATTTTTTATAAAAATATCAGATCTTTGGATCAAATAACACATAGATAAAAATATTTTTTTTAATAATTATTCAAATCATAATTTTAATTTTTCAAAAAAATTAAATTTTCTCATCTTTTTATGAAAATAAACACATTTACAACATATTCTTAAAAATTATACATTAATTATATTATCATACTGTTTGGAAAAGTAAACTGCTGGAATTATTAAACATTTATTTGTTATAATTGATATGTTAGATTATACACGAATGTATGTTAATAAACAAATTATAATATAATGAAAAGTTTAATTATTAAGATGGTATGGAGTATGTGATGGAATGGAAGTTTGTATTTAGTGTATATTTGAGTTATTTTAAGAATTAAGTTAAGCTCTGACATAAAAACATGATTGAATGTTTTGTAACGAAAATATTTTTAGTTTATATTTTTTTTTGTTTAAAATCCTAAACAAAAAATCAAAATTTTGACAGAGCTTCGGCTGATTGACTACCAAATTGAAAATTGCTTTTTGATTTATCACCACCTGCACCACCCCGTATCATCCCCAAACATTCTCATCCATCCATTTTCATAATTCTTTCGGCGAGAGGATCTTAATCTCTCACCAATGCCATCATTAAGGCAACAGGGATTTGATGTTCGGGGATTTCCCAATAATGTATAACCTCGACTGGATTTATTTCTTTTTTTTACGAGAGTCTTTTGCACTCTCGTCGATATATCATGTCTATATGGAGATTAGAAGATTCTAAAAACATTTAAGAACTTTAATTTTATATAAAATGCACTAAAAACTCTAAATTATTAATATCCTAAAATTTATACTGACAATTAATAAAATAAATATATTGTATCATCAGCTATTCATAATGTTTTGAAAAAAATCTCTAGCAATTTTAAACAACAATAGGCTGTTTTTTATTATTATATAAAATAAATTTAAGAAAGTAAACATATAATAATCATTTTTACATATTTTGAGGATTGAAGAGGTAAGAAATAATATATATAAGTAAAGTATATATGAAGAATCTATTATAATTTTTCGTATTTAAATGACATTTTGTACATTCTGTATAATATAAAAATATAAATTATAAAAAATTATTATTCCTAAAAAATTATTTTACTGGCATCTAAAAAGCCTTTTATCTGTGTTATAATAATAAAATATAAATATACTCAAATAAAATACTAATTTTAAAATCATTGTTTGATATTTTATTATAATTTGAAACACGATATTTGTAAAACTGACAAAAAATATGAAATAAATAACAAAAAATGATTTTAAGTTCGGGAAATAAAATTTTATAGAAATAACCTTGCTCTTTTTAATTGAAACATCGGAAAGTTGCAAAATTTTGTAGAAAAATACCAAAGTGTGGAAAAAAAATAAAATTGATAAAAAAAAATACAATTTTATTAAAACCAATATGTTTTAGAGTACTTTGAAACATAAAATTGTATAATATCAAAACAAAAGTTTTATAAATAACATAAAATGTGTTATTTACTATTGTTGAGAGCATCTTTGAGTTATTTAAATTATAATAAGAACTAATATTATATTTTTAAAATGGTTTTACAAAACAACAAAACCTCGTGTATCAATAAAATAAGCACATTTTATTATAAAATAATATAATATGTATTTTTTTATGATAACATGCTTCTCAATATACTTTTAAAAAATAATTTGTAAATTATATAAATTTTTATCTTATAAAAATGCAAAAAAAAATTGCATTTAAAACGCACAATAGACCGAATTCTATGGATAAATTGTACTTATAACGTAAAAAACCTTCTAATTTGGCAGTTATTAACTAATGTGGGTCATATTAAACGTTATCTACGAGTCCATGTTGTAGAAATAAAACTTGAAAGTATTATTGAAACATAAGTTGTATCTGGAACTAAATATTAGATTAAATTGATTTATTTACATCAAAATCTTTATATTATAAATAAAACTATTCATTTCGATAGTTGGCCATTCATGTTGATAGTACGTCAATAATTTAAATTGAATATAAGAACAATCTCTTCCTTTACAAAAAAATGTCAATTTTTATATTTATAATATCACTTGGGCCTTTATTTTCTGAATAGATATATATCACAACAAATGTAGTACAATATAAATTTCAAAACAACTTTAGCGAAGAACTTATAAACGATTCAAATAAAGGAGTATTCTTAAAGTTATAATAGAATTATAAATGTATTTTTTGCATATAAACATTTTTTAACAGTTTTTTTTGCAATTGAAAATATCCAAATTCTTAAAAATTAAGATATGGCTAATAATAAATTAAGAAATGTGAAGGCAGCTACAAGACTAGATTCAAAAATAAAACGTTAAAATTCTTTTTATTTTTATTTATTCTACAAAACAAAATTCTGATATAGTGTATAGGATTATTCCGACTATTTGCATGCATTTAGCATCAAATATTCTATATTTCTATATTTTCATGATTCTCAATATTCACTGAATGATGTGATAAACTGAATTCGCTTTACTTTTAATATACTAAAAAATTCACAAGAATTTGACGCAAAGCAATTAAATAAAAATCTATGCTTGGATTATGCATTTAAAATTGACTCACGAGAGAATATTAAAACCCGAAATAAAAAGAAAAATTACAACCAACTGACCAAAACCTATAATATAATTATAGAAACGATGTTTGGGCATTTCTAAGAATAAAAAAAAGTAGGAATTAAAAAAATATGATATCTGATAAACTGAAATTTTTAAAAATATTAAAAGTTGTTTTAAATTTGCATTTTATGTTCATATAATAAAATACACAATAAAGATAGATGAACTATATTCATAATCATAAAGGTTTTTTATTTTATATTTTCGAGTAAATATTATTTAAGTTCTATAAGTTAAAAACGAGATCATATTCATGATATAATATTGAGAATTATATTGACATATATTTATTAGAAAATGCTATATATAGAGTAGTATTCTAGGGGTTGTTAATAGAAATAAGTAATTTATTCAATTTTACGGTGTAAAACCAGAATAAATCGCTGGTTTAAAAACCAAATAAAATTTAAATATAAGTAAAAGCTAGCATAAACTGTAAAAAATTGACTTTGAGTATATTATTGGGATTAAATGTCAACTATACATTTCGCTAGCTATTGTACTATTTGATACTTTATCAAAATTTAGAATGTTTTTTTTAAAAAATAGCACTTTTCGAAACTAATCTATCAATAATTAATAATTTTGTATCATATAATAGTAAAAATATTTCTATGATAGATCTTATTTTATATTATTTTTTTAAATATCAATAAAGCCCGTTTCATTATCGTATACTTACGGTTTTCTCAATTCTATACACCAGCACAAAGAAAGTAAAATATTTTTTTTTTCATACTTTTCGAATACCAAAAATTACAGGAAAATTTATAATTACATAAAATATAAACGAATGGAGTACAGGAGATTAATAAATTCTTCTTTGGTAAAATTGTTAAAGATATAGCACTTTGTGAAAAACAATATCTACATACCTTTTCTATTTAAGAATATTACTCCATGGGTTACAAGAATTTTTTTGGATGTAGAATGTTCAAACATTGAGTATTATACCATTTTTATCAAAACGTATTTGAATAATTCACCATTACAAGACAATTTAAATCTTATAAAAGAATGTAGCTTCTTTGAATAAAAAAGTCAATTTATCTGTAGTCTTTTAAAATAAATAGTATAATTTACAGATTTATATTCAATTTTTATATCTAAATCAATAAAAATATTTTTAATTTCATAGCTATTTTTCAATTACGGAAATAAAATTATATATTTTCTTTGCAAATATTAATCCGCAGCCATAATTTTTTATTTTTTAAAAAACGAATTGGTAATTTTGAACTTAGAGTGGATGCATCAGACTATTGGCGATATAACATAAATATAATAAACTATTTTTTAACTTTTTTTTCCCATCTTAATGCAAATTAATATCTAGTGATTACCTTTACATTTGGATATATTCTTTTTTTGCTACAATGATTTATTTGAATATAAAGAAAAAATATTTAGGTTTCAGACAGTTTATAAGCCTATACAAATAAAATTGGATATTTATACAAAAAATCCTGCTATATATTTTTTGTTGATATAATAAATGGCATATAATATTTAATTATTACTTATAACCTTTATTAGGATTTGATCGGTGTAATAATGATCTCTATGCGTCAATTTATTTAGTATATAGGTTCAATCAATATTACAACATCATATTAGCCATTAACAAAAAAATTATAGGAAAATATATATTGCAGACTTATTTATTGATCTGTTGAAAAAGTGTAAAAACTATGTAAACAGAAAGAAATTATGAAAAATAAACATAGATTAGAACATTCGCTTAAATGAACACAAAAAATAAAAATTTAAAGAATAAACCAAATAATGCAGAAATTTAGAAAAAAAATATAGAACATTGATAAATATATAAGAAAAACAAAATTTTAGTATTATTAAAATCTAGATAAGGATTCAAAACTTCTTAAATTATAAATTTTATTGCAAGAAAAATATATACAGGAAAAGCCAAAAACTAAAAATTTAATCGAAAATCCCCTCGGACAAAAATCGGGCATAGCCTTCGGCGCAACTTTATAAAAACCAACTTTCTTTTTTTTATGCAGCGCGCGGCCAGCCTCAGTTTCCTCCACCAGCAGCAAAAATGCAAAATATCTAATTCTCCTGGTGAGAGGACACAAATCTCCCACCAATGCCTTCTTCAAAGCTGTATTATCATTCTTTTGGGGAACTCATCCCCGCTCGTGTAACCTGACTAGGTTTTTTTAAATTTCTTCTAGAGATTCTTTTTCATCTCGTCTGAAATTTTGATTAATGGGTCATATAATTTTAAAAAATAGGAAAGAAAACATTATTATACTATACAGAAATAAATAAATACAATGAATGGAAAATCACCGCAAAAAAATAAAATTATACAAGTTATAAGTTATATAACTATTATTGTTGAAAAAGGCCCAGATCTCATTGCGAAGAATGGGATGAATGTCCCAATACAAATCTATAATAAATGATATAATGTTATTATTGTAAGATGGATGAATTATTTGGAATAAACCCAAAAAATCCACTTAATTAATATAAATAGAAACCAATTTATGTAAAATACATTATAATAAATTATTTGAGCTCTAAAAACCATTAAAAACCATAAGTATTTTTCCTCCTACTGTGAATATATAATATGGATTTCGAAATTTTAAAAGAAATTTGAAAAAAGATTAAGTTGATGGTAAAAAGGCACTAAATGTGGTTAATAATCAATATAAATTTTACCGATTAAACATTCCAATAGAAACAATGATAAAAAACCTTAGTAAAGCCCAAAAATCTTCAATATTTTGAAATCATGGGTTTCTCGTTGCTTTATAAGCTTATACGATATTTTTATGTTTATAAGCATTTTATCAACACAAAGGTTAGCTCTAAGAATATAATTAGATTATTTGAACTTATGTGTGTAATTTCTTTATATATTTGTGAAGGAAATAATTCTTTTAGACAAATCTTAAATAATGATTTTGCGTATTGTTCAGAGTATGATATCAAAAGACGTTATTATATGATTCACGAGATATAAAACATTGCTGTGGCATCTAAAAAAAGCAGAATCATACGTAAAACGACATTATAATAAAAAACATAATTAATAGGAACGAAAGTATATGAAAATTAGAAGAAACCTTTAAAAAATATATAAAGATGGAGTGGTAACCAAAATATGTCGAAAACCAACATATTTTGCATAAAAACAAAAAAGTAGAAAAAACATATATACAATAAATATAATATTATTTAAAAATATTAATATAGCATCGTTTCTTAAAGTTATATACATTTGTCGTTTTCAGTATACATCGAACAACGGCTTTATTATTAATCAACGTATATGGTTTGCCATCAAATGAAATTGTCAGATCTTTGGTTTTTTACAAAAAAATATATATTTATTCTGAAGTATATTATAAATAAATCATGTTTATATGTATCTATAAAAAAGAATAAGAGATATTTCCAATTCAAACCGTAAATTTAGTATAGAAACCACCAAAAAGTATATTATCAAAATATAAATATACTTTTAAACCCAATGCTACTTAAAAATCGATATTTCAGACGTCTTCCTTGTGTGTAATATATTATATATGGTTTAAAGTTCCATCATAACACATTATCATCTTCTTTTGTCGATCGTATGTTATAATCGCTTATATAAGGTAAACAAGAATATCATGACACAATAAAATATATTCTATATACGCAATTTTGTTTTTTTACAATTTTAAATCACGTATTTGCTTCAAATATTTGCAAGGTAGTTCTATATGAATGGATTTAAGATGAAAATTTGTTAAAAAACATAATTTCCATCATATTACCATGTAATAATATCTAAAAAAGAAAATTGAATTGCCCTGGACCACAGCTTATAATTCATAATATATGAATATATATTTATAGTATTTTTTTTGCATACATTTTGAAATCAATGTGACATATTATATAAGATCTTAATGTATTTCATCTTAATTTAGCTTTTATACGAAATTCTTGACTCTTTTATATGATATATTGGTTTTTTTTGGCACATTTAAATTATATTCACAAGCAGTCATTGCATTATACATAAATTTTCTATAAATAACAATAAAATCATTCATGATACAGTTTTCCCCTAGATATCAAATGTGTTTTGAAAACGTATTAAAAACTGAATTTATGATCAATATTTTCAATAATTTATTCGGGATATCTACAAATAAATTCATGCTATAAATATGCATATTGTTTATGTCTATTTATAATAAAATATGGAATCAAGCTTTCGGGAGTGTATTTAAACATAGCGTTGTTTTTTGTAAAGTAAATTAATCTTTTCCAATTATTTAGACTATTTAGAATTAAAAACTAACTTTATGTACAAATAAGAATAAATATTACTACGAGTCTAGTTTAAAAATGCTAATACTGGTAGACAAACAAATAAAAAAAAATAACAGAAAAATATATGACACAAATTCTTGGGATTAAATTTAAACATTCAAATGAACTATTTTTTGTATCTTTTGCAATTCAACGTCATAAATTAAACGAAAATTCATTAATTTATCCAATGAAATTTTATTATTGCTGTTATCCTGGTGTTCCTTTACATTAAAAATGTTTAAAATATAGCTATTATAGAACATCATGGGGTAAAATCAACTAATGGTTATGTTGTAATACGGTGTAAATCGGTTGGTATCACAAGCAAATAAAATAAAAGTTCATTCAAGATTTATAAAAGTAGCCTAGAAATATATGAAAAATAAATTGAACACCAATTTCATTACTACTAGATGATTATAAGCGTATCGTAATTTCCTCTATTGATTCTACTTAAAATGGTCGGTTTATTTATAAATATATTATTGCAACATTGGGCTTGATTATATAATAGTATAGATGCTAGTAATTAATGAGTGAAGTGACTATATTTCCAATTAGAAAATGTATTAATGTCAAATTACACAATAGAATATAATCTTTTTAATCGAATTGTCATAATTACCTCCAATTACAATAAATTAAATGACATGAGTTTAATGCCAACAAGAAAAAACAAAGCATGCTATCATAACATAAAATCGAAAATAAATATTTATTTCCTCTTTTTCGTGTATAAATATATTATAATCCTGTGTGTTATTCATCTACCGTAAAAATTATCTTTCGCTTTTTCCAAAAATAGATACGGAGCCATTATATCACATTTATATAATCTTCCTAAACTACTCAATTATATAACGTATGTTCTTAATCTCTTCTAAAATGAAATCATTAAGTTTAAATAAATCTAAATGTGTACCAAAGCTTTTAGGTTTTTTATTCAAGCGCTTTGAACAATCAAGAAGTCCAACACGCCAATAAACTCATATATTCCATATAAAATGTATAAAGTATATTTCTCGCATATTATTTTCTTTTTCACGCGATCTAAAATAATATATCGGAATTTCGAATCTAATCTAAACTCGATAAAAATTTACTTGACGCATTATTTTTTATTTAAGATCACCATCACATTAATTGATCTTTCTTGACATTATCAAGTACGATAGGTGTAAACTTCTTATTTGAAAGCATGAATTGCATCATATTACAAATCGGTAAATGAAACTTGGTCTAGCTTTACAATGTTCATGTTTGATTTAAGATAGATATTTTAAATATGTAATTTTATGAAAGTTCTTTCTAATATCGAATCCCACTAATAATATACCAAAATATTATTTTCCATATATATACAAAAATTTGTGAATTTTATTCTCCGCTTCATTACTTTATTTTAATCGTAATGTATGCATAGACATAAAAATATATGTTTTCAAGATCTCACGGTAAGACTATAAATACAAAAGCCATTAAAATTTTTTTATAATATGATCATTATAATACTTTCAATTTTTTCAAAACATAAATGTAATCCAGAATTACTTGTTAAATTTGTTTTGATACTGAATTATGTATAAGTATAACATCAAAATATACTATTTGAAAAATCTAATTATTAAACAACTTTATAAAAAAAATGGGTAATAGACAGAATACAATTCTTATATAATAATTATAATTCTAAATTAAAAAAGATGAAAAATTACAGACACTCAAAATCATTTTTTTTATTGATGTTACATACGATGTGAAAATTTATATCAATAGTGTAATAAATGCCATTTTAATGTTTCGTGGCGCAAAAATTGTAATTATATAGTTATAAATATTTATGTAAAAGACAAAATGTATTTTACAATATATAGCGTGTCAAATATCTCGGAGTAATGATCAATGATTGGAATTTCTCTTCAAATGATTTTTATAAAATTTAACAAATCAATTTTATTTATCTTTCTGCGAATAATATAAAAAAATATTTTTAATCCGATTTGCTTCATATAAAAGCAGATGGGAATTTATTTTTATATTTATGCATGCATTGTTGTTAAGTTTTCCCATAAATATATGCCATAATAAAGAGTGAATGTACGCAAGATATCATATTAATGTATAACTGGTTTACGTAAAAAAAAGCCAACTACTTATGTTGTATAAATATGTAATATTATTGTCTACACATATAGAAACTAACACATCAGTTTATAGCGTAAGTTTACTAGCATTAACTGTTTTTGCGTGCCTCTCCAGAAATCTATAATTTCATGAGAGATTTTACCATTTTTACAAAATGAAGATTGCTGTAACATTCTAATTTTAAAAAAAAGTTACACCACGTTAACTAAACTTTATGCATCTATTACAGTTATAATTTTTGAATACATCTGAATCCGATATATAAAATAATTAAAGATCAAAGATAAAAAAAACTTTATACATATTTTAAGATTTTTTTAATCGTTCGATAAAAAACCAATAGCTCAGGCACAAATGTATTTATATATTATTATAACCTATTGCAAAAAAATTTGTTCTTAAATGAAAATAAAAAAAGATGAATCATCCGAAAGCATAAAGAAATAAAAAATAGGAATATAACTATATAAAAATCTCAAAATTTCAGTAATAGTCAGAAAAACATTATCTCCATCAAAAGTGAAACAAATGAATCAACAAGCTCATACGAAATGGAAAAATACAATGAATCACAATCAATTAAAGAAAGTATTAAAGACAAAAAAATAATATTATATACATTTTTGTAAAAAAAGAAAATAAGTGTAGAGGAATTTATAGGAAAAACTGATTGAAATATAGCTTTCTCATCGAACCGAAATTAGAAGACGCAAAAAATGAAGAAGCGCTCCAAAATACCATTACAGATTTGCAGAGGACGCTATAAATCCAGAAACCAAAAAAAATCAGACAATAGTGACAGGCTTTTAGAAATAGATTTTGAAAAATTAATCAATTGATTATTAGATTCATATAAAGAGCTTCTAGAAAAAACCAAAAAGTCATATGAAAAATTAACAGATTCCAGCAGGGAAATCCACGATAAATAAGTTATGGATAAAAACTGCAAAAAAAGCATTTTGAAACGAAAAAAATATATAATTGTTGCACAAAAATTGAAAGAGATGATGGAAAGGCAAAAATTCATTTACCTGTTGCTTCTAAATAAAAATAAAGGGAATCCATTTTATCCATATAAATTACGAAGTCTTCTGTTCAAATGAGGTATTTCGGAGAATAGACTGAAATCAAAGCCATCAGTTGATTTCTTTGTTGAGTTTTATAGAAGTTTACTAAAGAAAAAATATGCTTTAATTTTCAAGTATGGAGAGAAATTTTTATTACAGTTTGCGTTTAAATATGATGATTAAAAATTTTTAAAGTTTTAGATCAATACTTTTATGGTCTTTTTTACACATAAACGTGAAAAATTAAATAGTATTGTTTATTTTCCATGATAAACAAGCTTATCAAATATTTTTCGTGTCAACAGTCTTAATAGAAAATATATAAGAACTAATTATAATTCAATGGGCTCTATTCATTGATAAATTTATATTATTTTTTCACAATGATTCATCTAATAATAAATTTACAAAACTATAAAAGTTATTCTATAGAATATTATATACAATTCTACTTTTTTTTGTGTAATTGCAATCCGTAATATACAAGGGATATCTAGAAAATTTAGCGAACTTTAAGTCAATAATTGTTTTAAAAATTTTAAGATTAAAACAGAATTCGTTAGAATAGCTGATATTTAATTATTTCTTATGTAAGAAAAATAGTGTTTTTTGTTTATGATTTAACAAAAAATCATTTATGTGAAATATTGCTATAAATTCTGTTTTTTATATGTATTTTAGATACATATTCACAATATTTAGTAGTTTTAGAGCTTTTGTTTTTTAAAAATTATATAATTCCATCATCCAATGCCCTACCCTACCAGCTGCTACGTTTATAACAATAATCTAGTACTTTTCTTTTTAAATTTCTCATTATCACTAGAAGATTAATTACATGCAATGCCATTTTACTCAACATATTTTTAGAGCTCTTATGTTCACAGATGCTGGTTTTTTCATAACACGTGGAGCATTCATAAATAAAAGACATGTAGAATGTGTCTGAAAGTAGTGCATAAATCATTTGAAAATTGTCTAAATATATCGATTAATTGCAAAGCATACTTTTATGCATACTATATGGTGCTTTTAAATTGAATTATCTGATCTTTTTTTTTCACAAACAGAACCATAATTTCGTTTATATAATTCGAAATTATTAAGTGATTGCCAGAAATAAATTTTATGGATTCTTAGAGTAATAAGTAATATCTCGATATTTTATAAAAATTGTTGCTTTAATTTATTTAAACTCTTCTGTAATTATTTGATTATTTTATAAATAATAAATATGAAGTTTGTGCAAAATTTTATACCCGTAAATAACAATTTATATGTTATGACTTAGTTTTTCTTATTTTCAAAACTAAAATTAAAAAAAAATTTAAGTACATATTATTTCTATAAATAAATTGAAAGAGTAATTATTTAATATAATATAGGATATAAATTTAGGTATTATATACACAACATAGCCCACAAAAAAGCCAAAACTAATTTTTAATCACATAAAAAAATAAATATTTCCAATATAATACGATTTGATTATATTTTAATGTTTTTTTTGGAATATCTGTTATATCGGAAAAATATTTTACCATAATTTTTGATGATACACTGTTTATTTTTGTTTTGGGTAGAAAGAATTTAGATAAACCAAAAATGTTGTGAAAAAAAAGAAATAATGAACTAATTTCTAATGATCTTTGCTAATAGCATAGTAGTATTTAAAATACTAAAAATATATTTGAAAACAATTTTATTGGTAGAATTACAATTTTTATGGATTTTAATAGTATCAAGAAAATAATAAAGGTGTTTTTCAGTTTTAAAATCTACTTTTATATTGAAAGCGGCAGAAATATCATAATAAAATACAATTCTGATTTCTTAAGCCTTTATTTTGTTAATATAATATATAAATAATTTTTTAGCAAATATTTTTAATTGAAAGGTGTCATTTTCTTTTCTACTATGCCCGAAAATATCAATTCTTATAATGTATTTAATTTATTTCCTGCATAAAAACCGTTATGCTCTACATGATAGCACCATATATTTTAATGATTTAAGATTTAGAAGCTCTCTAAAAATAATATCGTATGTAAATAAATAATTCATAAGAATGTGAGGCATTGACTATTGTAGTACTCTGCAACAATAATCAAACTACTAGATATGATATAAAAGTCAATAAATATCGCATAAATGTTTTTTAAAAAGCAGTATACATTGAATTAAAATAAGAATATTCTTTTCGTATTCAATTAATAGAAAATAACTATATTTTAAATATTTAAATTTGTAGTTTTTTAGGAATATCACCAATAAATTCAGAAAATTAGAAAATTTCATGGTATCTTTTACTTCAAAATAGCACAGATGCAGATATTGCTCAATAAATTTGGATGTGTTATATGTTTTACAATTTATATTTGATATATCTTAACTTTGAAACATAATTTTCCGGAAAAATCAATCTTTAGCTGATCATATACGAATTTAAAATACTTAATTTATCTGATATTATGTTGGATTTTTTTTCAATCTTGAACACCTATCTATTTTACACGAGTATGGCATGCAATTGAGCCATAGTTATATTTAAAAGATACATTAGTATAGATCAATTAGTGAATTTTCTTATACTTTAACGGTTAAATCAATGCATAAACATCTATATATACGTACCTAAAGCTTTCATTTGAGGTTTTTTCCTTTGCTTAATACCATAATATATATATTTTTTTTTATTTAAAAATCATTATGCTTTTACAGTAATTCACGATCATAAAAATTTATTCATTGTAAACATTAAAATATAAAAAAACGGCATTCTACATTTTGTCTAGTTATATAAGTAAAAGTCTTGTCATTTCGACATAAATGCGTAGATACTTTCTATGTTTTATAAGATTTTAAGTGGACTAGTTAACAGTAGAATATTGCAGTATTTTTATTGCAAATTTATACGAATTATTATAAAGCCATCCTTTATAAAACATACCAGGGAAATTAATTTCGTTTTCGTTTTTATTAAGACATTATGTTTTGATTAATTTGTTATCCATAAACGAAGAGTACATATGAAATTATAAGATATAAATTTTTTGTGCCAATTTTATTGTAGCCAGTGCTTTTTTACAATTGTAAAACTCCATATTTATATCTAATTAAGTCATGAATTTATTTATTTAGCATATTCTGCCATTAAAAATAAATTTACACACCTTTCCATAGGTATAAATAATTATAATTATGAAAGACAATAATCCCAATAATCTTTAAATATAGAAGAAGCTTTATATATTTTTGATACTGGATCCATAAAGTTCGTTGTTTATGTGGCATAACGTGCATAATTATACATATTTTTTTTATATTTTTCTAAGGGTTCATATATAGAAAGGCGTAATATGATTGTTATATATTGGTTGGAATATATAAGAGTCCTTTATTATGGCGTAAAATATATTTTTTTTGCAATAAAAACTATTTCTAAGACCATAGCTAATAAAACCCTACTTTAGAGTTGTTTAATAGTAAATGGTCAAATTTACTATAAGTTGATTTATTAAAATTTTAATTTAAAAACGACATAAGTTTTCCTTTTTTATTTTGTCCGCGAAACAAAAAATAAAATTGAATATGTTATAAATACATTTAGCATAATTATATAAGCTTCACTCTATTTTAAAACACTAATCGAATGATATTTAGAAAAAAGTTGTATTTAGGAATATTATATCTAGGAGCAAAAGTATTAGTAAAAAATAATTATATGCATTATTTTTGTTCCAATTGGTAAAATTATAAGTTGTTGATTTTAAGAGTTTGATGAAGAGAGTGTTAAAATTGAAAAATAGTTTTTAGAACGTAAATAGTTTGTCAAAAATAATAAAAATTCGATATTCTCATTATTCATAAATATAATATGCAATGTTCAAACAAAACCCTTATATTAAATAATGTAAATGGCTACAAATCTAATCATAAAACCGGCTAAATTAAAACTTGTTGTAAATTTATTATTTTGAACTATTTATTCTAAACTTTTGCCACTTTATTTTGTAATTATACTATATGATTGCTGTATAATTATATAGCTGGAAATAGGAATCCTGCATCTCGTATTTATTTGATCTCTTTAATTTCTTCCCTGAAGTACACAAATCATTTTCCCAAGGTTTTCTTGATGAAATAAGTCTGTGGCTAGATAGAACATTAAGATACTTAAACACCATATAAGATATAGGTGTTTTAAAATTTTTATTGTGACATCAGAGTTTTAAATTTTGTTGTATATAAAACGAATCATGTGCTAATTTTGTCCGATTTAGGATAAGCAGTATTGGTTATTGTACTGCTTAATCACATGAAAAAACAGAAATGTTAAATTCCTCTGTTATATATTCATCTTAGAATCTTTACGGAAATTTTTATTCAAAAAAAGCCTCAACACCGTAATATAATAACAAGGTATCAAAATTTAAAGCATAAAATAATTCTTGGCAATGCAATTCTCATGTTTTCATAATTTATATGATATTCTTAGATAAAACTTGAAAAAATATATAATAAAACATTTAGAAATTTTGTAAATCGAAAACATCAATATGTTAAGTTTTTTTTTATTTTTTATAAATATAAGAGTATAATTAAATGCATAGTATTCTTGAATTTCAAAATAAAAACACCATGTTATAATTTAATACGAAGACTTTGTATAATAATCTAAGCAACATAGAATTCGTAATCGGATACAAAATTATGAAACTTGTCTTGGCTTTATATAATGAATGTATGATTTCTACATACGAATTTTGCTAGTATTTGGTTTTTATTATCAATGTCAATAGATATAAAACACAATTTCTCATAAAACTTAAAGCTACTATATTTTTCCTATTGTTTTGCAAATAAATTTTCTTGTAATTGCTTGTAAATAGAATTTTCAATCCCTTTAAAAATTAAATCTTGTAGGAAGATCGATGCAGGAAAAAAAAGTGACAGATGTGTGCTAATCTTTGGCAGATCTAGAACTAGAAATACATTGCAAATTGTATATAAATATGAAATCATATGTCTTAAGCACTTATAAGATAAATCAACTTGTTAGTTTGTCAAGAAGAAATGTTTTATGTATTCATGATATAAGACTGCTTGAAGTCTTTCTGTTATCATTTTTTGGCATTTACTAGAATTCATCGATTCTGTATATACAGAAAATACAAGTTGAGTTGTATATTTTTTGGAAGAGATAGACTTATTACGTTACATATGTATATTTAGTGGAAGAACGTGTTCATGATGACCTTCGAGCAGTGATGCAATCCACATTTTTGATCTAGTGGAAACGTTTGCAACTATTTTTGATAAATAATCTGTTGTTTTTTCGGCTTTCTAATTAGTTTTTGTGTAGATAGAGTCCTTTTTTGTTTTTAACCTGCATTTGATAAATATTAGAAATTTTAAATAAATCTGTGGTGAAATCATGTTTTTAAACTTCGTGTTGTTCTGATCGAATGGAATTGTGTGTCGAAATCTGGTTTGGAGTTGACATACGAAGTTTTGTTTTGTTGCATATTGAGCTGATTTATTTTCGTGTTTTATAGGGTAAAGTTTTCTGTTGTTTGTTGTACCTAGATTGAAGATTATCTAAATAATTGGGTCAGGGCATTTTATGAATGGAAATGGTCTGAAGTGTTTTGAGCCTAAAAGTTTAGAAGGTCTTAACTAATGTTTTCGCTGTAAGTTGTGTTCTGTGTAGATTTTTGGTATTATGAGATTTTATTGTGTCAATGCATGACTATTTTGTGATTTACCGATTATAGAGCTGGATTTTATTGCGGACGAGGAGAAATATAGCAAAATATAATTATTTGGTGGATTACTAAATTTTTTCGTAACTCAAGCGCATATATTTTTATGAAATCTATGAGTTAATGGCGTCAGTACACAATCTCTTTGCTTGTTTTTTGCTGTTCTGGTGATGATTGCCGAATTTAATATGAGAAATACGGGGATTATTGCGTTGAATTTTGGAAAGCGTTCTACCCAGCAGATTTAATATATGTATATTCTAGCAGTTATGTGTGTTGGTACAAAGTATTAATAGTCGTATATTGTTCTCTATATTGTCTAAATATTATAATGTGGTTTCTATGTCCGATATCTTTGTCTTTGTAGCTCCATCATATTTATTGTGAAGTCGTATTGTTTTTGTACAGATTGCTACCAGTCGTAAGAAATGTTTTTTCGTTATGAAAATCCTTTCTTTGTATGTTTTGGTAAGCTTTGTGAGAAGTTGATGAAATTTTTATATAATATATGCCTGATGATATTATATTTTTGAGTAATGTAGTAGATATGTATATCTCCAACTTGGGTTTAAACGTCTGTTTTGTGTTTTATGATGTACCGCTTTATAATATATCTGTAAAGTATGTAATCTTGTGTCATGTATCTGATTTTAAGAAATTTATGCTACTTTCTGTTTTTAGCTTTTTTTTCGTATTTTTTAAATCCTATTGTTCATATTCTTCGTAGTCTTATATGTTCTCCCTAAAAGCTATCTCTTTTGCAAGTCTCCTTTCATCCATTAAGATTTGTTGCGTAATCGCCTTCGATATGTGTGTTTTGTTGTTGTTTTTTTAGTGGAAATAGCTCTCTGGTGTTTATGCTTACGTTGCTCTTAAGTGATATGTGTGTTTCTAGATTGTAAATTATATGAGTTTTCGAGAATTATACTAACTGTTAAAAATGCTGAGCCCTATCGTCCTTAATCTATAGTTCTGTAACTTGAATCAATATAATTTATTGCCTATACTATATGTTATTTTTCATGCCTTATGTGTATAAGTCGAATATGCCTGTATTGCTATTTCATGATAGTTGTGTATCAGATTTAGCTTTATGATGGATAATTTTAATAAATAGATGATGATCGAAAAATGTGTGTAAATTTAGTTTTAAATAAAATAATACTGTGACTATTTGTGAGTCGGGTGATAATAAAACGAGCACTCTTTTATGATACATATTTTTCAGTTTTATTATACAACTTATTATATGTAATTCACTTGAATAATTAACGACATTTACTATTTCATTCTATTATTTTTTATATTTTTTATATTTTTTCGTTCTTATAATGCTATAATTATAGTCGGAAATATAGACTGTGTATTTACTTTATAATTTCTCAGACAATCCAGCTTTATTTTTTATAAAAAAATTCAATTATCTGTGATAATATAGCAACAGTAACACGAAGCTTTCTTTATAAGATTTATAGCCCGAAGGTATAATTATAAATTGATTTTATGTGTATTATAAACGATAAAATGCAGAATTTTTCTGGTGATAATACTTAAGTTATTAACCTATTATTGCAATATTGTATGATTACTTAATAAAATATAAACAGAATAAGGTTTAAATATATACACAATATCAAAAAATACATATAAAGGACATTTACAAATTATAATCAGAATGAAAAATGTTTTATAAGCTTGGCTGTAAAGCTTAAAATCTATTTTATTTTTCCCAGTGTAAATTCATGATTTTCTAAATCTATAATAGGTAGTTTCTCGCGGTCATCTACTGATATAATATATCACTTGCAGCTATAAGATGCATGCATTATCTTTATAAATATAATAAGAATAATAAATATGTCCAATGATGTATCTACGCATAAATGGCTGGCTACAATCTTCTCTTTTTACTAAAACGCACTTAGTAAGAATCGCACATATCATCGTTTACAAAATTCAGCATGGTCTAAAACCATGTATAATATGGCAAAAAAGTACAGTCAAAGAAATATGTTATTAAATTTACAATACTAGATAAATACTATATAATTCAATTTTCTCCTACCCAGCGGTCTCGCATTAAAAATGGAAAATGATAAGAATTTTTACACTGAAAACGTATATTTTTATAATCACGAACAAGCAAGTGAATGAAAGAATGTAGATGTCTAAAAACATAATAAATTCGCAAATATATTCAAGTACAATAAAAACACCAATAATAATTGTACATACCCCATACTGCATCTATAATTTAGTCATGAATCACTTAAGTCTTTTGAGAACCCAAAGCATTTATAATTCATATTTTGAAAAAATATAGATAATCTGTTTTAATTATTAACATAGTCTTATATTTTCTAATTTTCATCTATCTTTTTTTATAGATAAAATATATGTTATCTGTATTGTTTTGTACATATTATTTGAAGTAGATGTTCGTAACATGTAATTAATCAATACTCATAATATATTCTGCTCTTTTTACTATTATTATAATTAACTAAATTTACGATGATAGCTTAAAAAAATGAAGATGTGCTAAAAGGCAATATTTACAAAACTATAATCACTAATTTATAATAAAATTATTGTGTGTGTATTTTTAATATTATTTTGTGATAAAAAAAAGTATTCGAGTATGCCACATATAATATTTCACGTGATCATGTATATTTAATCGGCATAAAAATAACTTATTTCCGCAATACAGTGATAAGTTTTGCAAGATAAGATATATTTTGAACACATATTAATATAAACACCAATATAGTAAATACAGTGGCTCAACTACGAATATCTACTTTTTTGTTTGTAAACTATATTAAACATTAAAAAAGACAGATGTACACAATTTTATCACAGAAATAACGAGTCATGAAGCAGTATCATAAAAAAATGTCAATTAAATTCTAGAGTTTGTGATAAAAGCTTAAACATACTATATTAATTTTATAACCTATTTAACTAATTTTTCAATCATATATATTATTTTTATGTTAGTTTCAAATATCTTGTAGGTATTTTTGGGTTTTTATAAACGAAAAAAGTACAATAAAAACTGTAATGGAGAATTTACTATATAGAGAAGAACACATAAACATATATATTTCTTTATTTAGAAATAGGATAACTTTACTGATGCTTTTTACAGGTTATTATCGTCTATTTGCTTAAACCATCTTAAAATCGTTATTTTTAAATTAAATCTAATTTATTGAAAAATAATTCACAAAAAAATTGTCTCAATCTTGTATATTCAATCAATTTATCAACCACAAATATATCAATACATATGCATTATAAGTTTAAACACATTTAATATCTGCCATTACTAGCAGGAATTATTTGGATTTTTCTGTAATGTGATGATAAAATTAATATTTTTACACATTTTATTTTAATTCGCAATTTAATTAATCAACCTCATGATGGCTTCTATAGCATTATCAATGGCAAAGACACATTTAGATATGTGGTTACAGCATTATAAATCTATATTTGATTTGATTGATTTTATTATTCAGATTAATATTTTATTCATTTATAACACTTTAATATATTACATTTTAAAAATATAGATTATTATATACAAATTTATTTTCTCTTTCTTATACTGCTGGTAGACACTCTGATATTCTATAGAAAATCTACTCTTGAAATTGTAATATCATCATGCGATAAGTTCAAGTAAAGGTTTTTTTATAAAGCCTAATTGCATAATATTTTCATATTTTTCTTTATAAAAAATTAATTTTGGTTTTATGTTCAAGTTTTTTACAAATTGTCTCGGCATATAAGCAATTTGAGTTTTCTTTATATAATTTTCCAACTGTTTTAATTAACATGCAGCATCAAAATACTGTAAATTATTTTATTTTGCCATATAAAACATAATTCTAGAAGTTACTTCGAGCTTATGCTCACTTTCTGCATACAATTATATGCGAAAAAAAACACCATTATGCAGAATATCGGATTAAATGCATTAGTATATATGTTTTATGCGCCGTTTTGTAATATTAAAGCGCAAATTTGGCTTTTTTTGTTGTAAAAACATATTTAGTTATGAAAGTTTAAGATCGGGTTTCATATTTTTTTTTATTTATATAATTATTATATTATTTAACGTGCTTTTTATTCAAGATACCATTTTAAGTCTTAAAATCATTTGATATTATTATATTTTAAAAGATAATAGTTTTAAGTGTATCAAGTTTTCTATATTTATATTTGTAATCATCACTTAAATTTACGTTTACAAAGTTATTTTATCTTTCAAAATAATATCAAAAACGAAATTTGTATTTTGAATACAATTAATTTGAATGATATATCTAAACTAAAAATATTATCAAGATTAGAAATTATATCGAGAAACTTTGTTAATTCAATCTTTTTAGTCACGATTACGTGAATTGTAGTTTCAACAGCAATTTAAAGATTTTTTAGATGCATAATGTTTAATTTTTTTGTGTTTTTTTTTATATTTATTTTGACGATAATAAGTCATAATATTATTTAGAAGGTTTTCTTGGCATAATTATTATTCAATACAATATAAAAATTACATGAAATCAACGTCAAATATATACCAGACAAAGGGACAGTTTACAATGAGATAATCCTATAATTTAACTTTTGTTAAAATAAAAGAAAATTATCGTATCAGTACTTTAATCTATAAAAATACGAAAACTAATCTTATTCTGCTGAACCAGAAGATATTATTAAAAAAAAATAATATCTTAAAAAGCATTAACATCTATTAAACTCTTAAATTCCTCATTTGAAAAATAAAATAAATTTTTATAAATGAATTCTATATTAAATTTAATTGGAAGTACAGTTAAAAAATTTTAAAATAATTTTGAGCTAGACTTTTATGGTATAAATCGTAAAATAACAAATTCAGAAAAAAAAGTATTTCCCAAAATATTTGAAAACATTACAATTAATATATTGCAACATAAAAGTATTTCAGAGTGATAAGTGGCAGCATAAATTATAATTCTAACAAAATATTATCATATGAAAAAATAAAAACATATATTCACACAAAAAAATTGTAATTTTTAATTTTAAACTTTTGCAAAAAGCTAACGATAATGGCCATAATATTAATATTTATAATATAAATCAAACATAGATAATTTTTGTTTATGCTCATTTTATTAAAATTCTTCGTATATATTTTGATATATACATTTATATTGCACACATGTCGCCTATCCATCTTTCTATAACATACAAAGAGATTAGAATTCATTTCCGAAGTGTTATTACACTAGCGTATTCTAAACACATACACCTAATATCATGCAAGCTGATATTTAGTTTCACAGCAGCAACCACATTTCAGTTCAAATTATTCCTAACAATAATGTTTTCCCCTCTTGTTTTATCGCTGATCATTAACAATTTGTTCAAATATAATGACAAAAAACTACAGCTACCCAGATAGCGTTATAAAATATATAATCTATGCCGATATATGACTACGTGAATAGAATAAGCAATGAAATAATCATATTTCAATTTTAAATATCTTTTTTTAATTAGAAATTATAAAATAGACATGTTTTCAGCGAATTAAAACAATATATTGTAGCTTTGACTATATAACTTCATGATTAAATTTTTATCGATAAAACAGAAAATATTTGTACAAAATGGCTTCAGTTATGAAACTAAATTTTTTTTCAGCACATATAAATGTATTTAGCTTTTGTATGTTAGGCAATACATAAAGATATAATTTCGAAAGGGATTTTTGCAGGATTATTATAGATAAGGATTTCATAGAAAATGGTTTTTGTGTTTATCATATAATCATAAAAACTTGAGATTGATGATAATAATTTTTATATTACAATAAAAATGCTACGTTAGTCTCGAAATACAAACACACTTTTTATAGCATCTGTATAATTAGAAAGCACTTTTTTCAATATAAGATGTTTTATTTTGAGTTTTTTTATACAGACATTCTAAATAATGAAAATACGGATACATATATTTTTCCTATTAAAAGCAGCTCCTAAGAGATTTTCTATTTCTATCGTATTAGAAACAAACAAAGTCAAATTTTGATTATAGTATTTTATAAGTATTTAACACGTGATATTAGCTTATAAATAGTATAAAAAGCAACAAATACATACAATGAAAAAACACTTCATTGGGAGATATTCCGCATGTGAAACACAATATGGTCTTTACCAACAAGATATTTTTGCCTTCTTAATATTAAATCAGTATGAAATTTATTTCTAATTTTATGAGCATGTTATATAGTAACTTCATAATATACCACGTTTCACCTTATTCTTCATTTAATAAAATTATATTAGGTTATTTCAAATGCAAATTTTTTTTTTTAGAATTCAAAACCAAATTTCTAACTGTAAATCTTTTCATATAAGAATAATATGATACCTTTAGTTTTACAAATTTGCTTAGAATCAAAATTTAAAATAAGAATATTACCACAAGCGAGTGAATTTATATTCATCTGAATGACTCAAATAATAACGCCAAAAACTTAGAGATTTTTATTTTAAATTCTTAAAAAAACAGTGTAAATATAACTGTAATCGCTTAAAAAACATTTAATCTGTATTATAAATATTTATTTGTCAAAAACCCCATTTAAAAGATATTATGAAAAAGATCTAGATTTATTCTGGAAACCAATCAATTAAATAACCAAATAATGTCCATAGGCGTATTTTCAGAACATGTTTCAAGATAAAAACAATGAATACAATTATTTTTTGACACTAAAATATTGTAATAAACTGTATAAAAAGGGGTATAATGGATTGGCAATTTTTACAAAAATAATGCATGTTGAAAATTTAGTATTGGGGGGGGGGTAAATTTAATGTCTGTTTTTGATATCATTACATGGTGTACATGTGCCAATACATATATTGAAAATACATAAAACGCAATCATGAGCATATTTATATTTTATGTTCTATTAATTAAATAACTATACTAAATATGTATGAAAACCTATAATTATGGCACGAAAATCTACGATTTACATCAAAGAACAAAATTTTAAATGTTTACAAATTTTGTAATACATCTTGTAAGTAATTTTTGCAGACAAAAAACATGAATTTAATATTTGTAATGCATGAAATAACAGAAATGCTTTTTTAAGTATCTATGTACATTATATATATGATTCTGAAAAATCCATATTAAATGATATGATAAGTATCTGTGTTTTTTATCAAGCCTTAAAAATTGATGCAACATATAAGTATACTAAATTCATGTTAAAATATATGAAAATCAAGTCTAACAACTATTTTATCTATATGTATCTTGGTTTAATATTTACGAATTTTTAAAAATAAATGATGTTTAAGTACGAAAGTCTTTTCTCTTTATCTATTTATTTTATATTTCAAAAACATAATAAATTAGTATATAACTATTTAAAATGAAATATTATATTTTTCCCGTGAAATTATCATAAGAAACATCAATAAAATATTATAAAATAGGAAATAAAGATATATTTATGGGTATATAATAGATAAAGCGCGATATTTACTCGATATTGATTAAATAAACTTATATATTATTTTTTTCGAGCTTTTCAGTGTATCATATATTTTCAAACACTATTTATTCAAACAAAATTAATTTTTATGGTTTTATAATTCTATTTATTATTCCTAATATTAGGTCCCACATTTACAATTCGATGTATAAATTCATCGTTTGATTCTATTTATTAATACATTATATTAATTTAATTCATTTTAAACCAGACCTTTTTAGATTATAAATAATATTTTGTTTTATTTAAAGTATATAGAATTATAAAACCAAATGCTATTAAATCAGCAAAAATGACCTTTTGAGGTTAGTATAATTTTTTTTGACACATTCATCAGCTCAAACTGCTTGATTGCAATTTTATAGGCAATCTAATCATATAAATATTAATTGTGATATTCTAGGCATGTTTTATATAAAAGATAAGTTTAACGTACAATCATACGAAACTAGCCTTTTTTATGACTTTTAAATGCAAAAATTATATTTAAATCCCACATAAGATAATATACATGGTATAAAATATATTACAGTACTAAAATGTCCATCTCATCTATACAACATAGCCAAAATTAGCTACATATGTAAATTAAGATCTCATGGTAAGTATAATTTTACGCTTTAATTATAATTCTGTGCAATGAAATGTATTGTTTGCCAGCTTGCAATGCAAAAAAAAAACGAATTTTATATATTGATATCTTTTTGTGTCATATGTCGTGCTTGTTCGTATTATTTGGTTTATCTATTGGCTTCTATAGTCGATATATGATTTTTAATAGAAAAATCGTGGCATTTTGGCTTATTGCATTAAATGATCTTAAATTGTAAGACATTAAACCTTAGATAAAAATGTTAAAATATGGCACCATAGTTTTTTTATATAATTCTCGCGCTCTAGTTTGTTTAATGTGATGAAATCCAATAAATAGTAACTTTCAAGTTTTTAGTGGTTTATGCAAAAATTTTGCCGGCAATCTATAATTTCTTGGCATATTTAATATATCCTTGATTCAGTTATATTTTATATCACTTTAAAAAGTACAATTTTTAAAGCACTTGGTTGTATACACGTTGCCAAATATCATAATTGACACACACCTTATACATTACATATATATTTTATGCTATGCGGTAAAATTCTCTAGCACCATGAAAAAGCCAGATATTTTTGTTGATTCCTGTAATTTTCGATTTTTTTATTTTTTGAATACATAACACACAAAATAATGTAATATTCAAGAAAATTTATTTAAAAACAGGATTTTAATCCATATAAAAGAATCATGTATGGACTTTTTGTGGATATATTTTAGGCATATTGCTAAATGCTATTAGTACTTTTCAATTTTTTTTTTTACTTTCCAGTATAACGAATCTATATTCTAATTGTGATTGAATTGTTCATCAGTGTAAAAATTTGATCTCGTTATTTCGTGGAATGCAAAAAAATATATAAGTTCTGATTTATGCAACGGATTACAGATTTTAATAGCATAATGATGAAATTATATCTAATTTTGAATAATTCGAACCCCAAAATATTCATATCTTGATGAATCTTGATCTCAAACCCTTGAGATGGATATATGACGAATACTTGTATAACAAGATTCAAACAGATTTCCACGATAAAATATAACAAAACACCGAGTCGCCCGCAGAAGAGTAAATATATATCCCTTTTTACATTTATGATGTCGTTCCATTATATTATGACCTTTTATTTTGAGATATAAATATATTCGTTGAGTTTGTAGTGGACTTGAAAGAGATGATTATAGACAATTTTCAGCGTACTGCAGTTGGGTTTTTCAGAAAGTATAGCATTGTATAAACACTAATAATGTAGAACTAAGCTAGAATATAGTTTACAAGAAGTATGGTGATATAAATAAATGCATATAAGATAAATATTGGTGTAAGATTGCTTTTTTTTGATATAGTTATTTTTTAATATACGTTTTGAAAAAAACGAGGTTTGTAAATTTATTAATGAAACATAATCTTATTTCGCAGATATATAAGATGTTTCGCAATAAAATTTATTTTAAAGATGATGGATGCTTTAAGATGCGAATTTATTTTTTATTATAGATAAAAGATGGTTGCTGGATGCTTACTAGAAGAACAGCAAGCATTGATATTTTTGAAGATAGTTAAGTTTCTATTTGAATTCAGAAAGATGCTAAGTTTAATGATATGGAGTATGATGTATCAGCGTTTGAAAACACTATTCACGACAAATTAGTGCATAAAATTACGATGAAATATATTTATAAATTTGTAAAAAGATAGGTAAGTATCCTATGTGAAGTATAAAATATGTATTTTTTATTTGATATGAAGAACATAAAGTAAAGTTTTTGAATCATGTCATAATTAATGATCTGATAAATCTAAGAATGTAGTGAGACTCATATATTTGTGATGCTAAAGAGTTTTTACATTTAATTTTGCATTATAGGTTATGGTAAAATGAAGAATTTGGCATAAATAAAGTTAAGAATTGTATAATATAAACATACTTTGGTATAACTACGCAAGATTTGATGTAAATTAAAATTTTTTTGTTGAATCTAGAAAGCTTTTTTTTTGAAAAAACGCTCTGTAAAATAAGAAAATAAGACGTCTTTTAGATAAAATGTGTAAAAAGAACCAGAAGAATACATGTATATCCTTGTTATGTGAATAGAATCAACTTAGAAAACTATTGATTATAATGAATAGTTTAAGAAGGGAAATATTGTAGATAGAAGATAAATATATGAAGGACGAATGAATAGGAAATAATAATATTAGAAGTGAAGAAATGCTTTAGAGAAGATGGAGTCTATATTAGTAATGAATAAGTGTGATTCTTTTTGTGTGAGATAAGATACTTTAAAATTCTAGTGGGTGAATAGTATTAAAAGAATAAATTGTTCTTATATGTAGAAATTGTCTATTATATGGATATATTTTTAAAGAATGAAAATATAAGCATATATTGTGATTTGGTAAAGGAGAAAGGGGTGATAAATGTGGACACGTGTATATATATGAAGTTATCTAGATAAATGTTTCTCGAAGTAATAGAGTCTTAAAATAGAATGACACAAAGTGCAGGATTTTGTAAAAAAAAATACTTATAGTAAACCGTTTAAAATATACATGGGATATATTCGTGAGTGTTTTATATTACACGAACTATGTATATAAGAACAAACTTTATATATGCCTGGATCAATATTTGTATACACTAAATCATATTATCTGAATTGTGTAAATAAAAATGAATTTTAGATAATAATCTAAATTAACAAAGTAAAAAATCGAAATAACCAAGAAAAAAGATAGCAAGGTTTATAACACTATGTTCTAGAATATAAAGTTGTGACAATCATATGTAAAAGTTGTGCTTTAAGAGTTTATTTATTGTGTCGATGCCACTACCGACAGTGAATTTATCGTAAAAATCATGAAGAATGATGTATAAAAATTATAAAAAATTTAAGTATGTTAAATAGAATGAAATCTGTCAGACAAGAGATAATAATAATTGTTTACACAGATTGTTATGTCTGTAGATCTTGGGTATTTTGAATATATGATATTAGAAGATTGTAGTCTAAAAATATAAAACATATGTTTTAAAAAAACTAATCTTGGCACTTATCGTTTTTTTATCACCATATTAAGAAAATATATATAACTGAAACGCTGACCGCAATTTTTTTTTAATAAGGTTGATTTTACTATTTTACGCGTTTTATAGTAGAATAAGAGTATCGTAAATAGGTCTGGACTAAACTAATTATATGTGTTTATTGAGTTGAACAAGATAATATTTTGAATTTTATTTATGAAAATAAATCAATGAAATATAGCGTGGTATCTCCCTATATTTTGTTTATGTTTTAATTCTTTTATTGTTAACAGCTGATTGCTTTTTTGTAGATGATATACTACGTTCAAAAGCCATGTTTATTACAAAATTCTAAAAAAAAGAAGTCGTATTCTGTATGAATATGATCTAAATATTTTTAGATACATAATCATTTATTTAGCACGTATCAAACGGATTCATGCATTAAAGATAAATTATAAAGTTGGTCACATTTTTGTGGAGTACATTAAACGACTAAACGACAAATTGAGCTGGAGAGAAGATTGTGAATGAATGAAAAAAGAAAATAAAAAGGTACAAAACGATATAATACAACGGAAAAAAGAAAAATATATGAGCAACTCTGAAAACACTGCAAAATGTGCATAATTTATAGAAAAGAATCATAAGAAATATATGATACATATTAAATAAATATAGTTAGAATATTATATATGAAGTAGAACATGAAACTTAAGTGTAGTAATAGTTTTTCTTAACATAAATAGAAATTATTGCATAAAAGTTATCTAATACGTGAAAAATTTCTTTGTCGTAGTATAACATGGTTTATTTTTATTTATCACAGAAGTATCATTTTCTTATGGTATCTTTCAGGAATTATTTTATGGCTGTTATTATTTAGTACTTAATGTCACATGCAATTTTTATTTGTATAAAAAAATATATATTCGCACTTATCTTAAATAACTAATTTATGTGTATACTTGAATTTTTCGCAATGACCTAGATCCTTTTTATCCATTTCAATTGGAAAAATACAAAATTGATTTTTAGGTGTTTTTTACGTGTCCTATTTTGTGCATGTTAGCATTATAAAATGTAAAAAATTAGATATTATAGTCGTTTATGATTTTCAAAATAAAAATCACGGCTATCGGCGTATATTATTGCATGATATTAGAATCATTAGAGTATAAATTTAGGTAAGAAATACTCAAATACGCTATCTTAGATTTGTTATATATTTTTCATTCAATTGTATTATATAGATGTGCAAGAAAACTAATAAATAGTAATATACCAGTTTTTATGGGTTTAATCAGGATTGATGCTTTTCAATCCATATATTCTTTCTCATATTAAATATATATGATCGAGTTATATTTTTGTATTACTATAAATAGTATAATCCTTAGAAGTAATTGTTTGCTTCATATGTTGCCAAATATCATAAAGTGACATATGTCTTGCATTTCTTATTTATACTTTTATGCTATGTTGTTAGATATTCTAGCACTTTATAAAGCATGTAATGTATGTTAATTTCTCTTTTTTCGGATATTTACTATTTGTATATATCTATCACATACACACGATACATAATATTGGAAACAGGATGTTTTTAACATTAATTTTATCCATTTTCAAAAGAATTCTTTTTGCCTTTTTTGTGGATATAGCCATAGCATATTGTTATATTTTACAATTATATTTTTATTTTCTTTGTTTTTACTCTCCAACTATAACTAAATTGAACTTAAAATGTGATTTCAATGTGTATCAATAAAAATTCATGATTCTATGATTTTTCGAAATATAAGACAGATTTTTATAGGTTCTGTTTTGAATAGAACATTACATATTTAAGCAGTCCATGATAGCAATTATTATAGTTTTAGAATAATTTGAACCCCAAAATATCGTAAACATGAATAATCTTAATCTCAAACTAGAAAGATGAGTTTAATATGAATTCATAAAAGAAGATTCGATTAGATTTGGATGACTAAATACAGAAAGATAAAATATCTTCACCCTTAGAAGAAACAAATCTATGTCCCTCCTAGGAATTGTGGATATTATACCATTTATATTATTTACTTTACTTTTTAGAGGTAAATTTATTCTTTTTATTTGGTGTGGATTCTGAAAAGAGTAGATTTAAGACGAACAGTTATATGCACTAAAAAGAGTTGATCGAGATAAAGGTAGCATTGAAAACTCGGGAAGAGTGTAAGAAGGAACCCGTAGATAAATTTTATAGAAGTGTGGTAATTAAATTAATGTATAGAAGATAAATACTGTTATAAAATAGTGCATTATTATTGAAGATTATAATTTTATAGAAGTTGTGGATAGGATGAAGTTTTTATAGATTATATAAACCAAATAAATATTATTTTTACAGATAGGATAGGTGTTTCGGGTCATGTGATTCAAATGCAAGATGATGGATGATATAAAATTAGTAAATTTTTTTAATAGAAAAAAGCTGCTTGTTGGATGATATCTAGAAGAATAGTAATCAATAAAAATTTAAAGATAGGACAGTCCCTAAGTTGAAATTTTAAAGGTGAATTAATCTAAATATTATAAGTTCTAATGTTGGAAGTTGTTGAATCGAAATCTAAACAAATTGAGTACAAAAACTATTGATGAACTGTCGATAATGAATTTGAGAAGATAGGTAAGTTATTTGGGTACATTTATGCTATGAATTTTTGTATATGAACTGAAATTTTCATAAAAAAAGTGTGAATAATATTATCTTAACGATTGGAGTTTTAAGAACTCATGATGAAAGGTGATTAATAAATTTATGGGATTGGTAAGTTTTTATGGTAAATTTTATATTATTGAATACGGTAATGAATGAATTTTACATATATGATGTTGTTATAATGACAAAGAAATAATTTGAGTGTGAAAAAGCAAAATGTGATCAGAATAATTATATTTTTGTTGAATCTAAGGAAAGGATTTTTTAAAAAAAACTATGTGTAAAATAGAGAAATATGACGTCTAGATAGATAAGTATTGTTTGAAGGATATGAATAATGACAAGTGAACCATTTTGATGTAGATAAAATAAACTTCGAAAAGGATTAATCCCAAAGAATAGTTTCAGAAGTAGAAATATGTAGATAGAAGTGGAATAATATATAGGATGAAAGAATATAAAACTATAAAAGGTGTGAAAAATAATCGATGTTGAGAAGGTGGAATGTGTGATAGCAATGCATATAATTGCCAGTTTGAATGAATGAGACGACACTATATATAATTTAATTGGGTGAATAGTGTTAAAAAGAATGAATTATATCTATATTTATAAATGGCGTGTTGCATGAGTGTATTTTTAACACCAGAAAAAATAGGCATTTATTGCATTTTGGTATTGGAAATTATGGTGGAAAATGTGAGAAACTTGTATGAATGAAATTATTCAGATAGATCTTTCATATAGAGTCTGGAGTCGTAATGATAGAATGTCATAGTAAAGCAATATCCTGTAAGTATTTTGTATGGAAAGGAACATAAAGAAAATGGTTCTAAACAGTACGTAGGATCTATTTTAAGTTTTTGATTTGTGCGAACTATGTTAAGAAGAACGAAGTTTTGACAAAAATAAATAAATTTTAATTTGTAACGATTTTTTTGTGAGAATTGTAATAGAAGAATGAATCTGATATTATAACGTAAAAAGATAATATCAGGAGCGAAATTGCCAATAATAAAGATTGCAAAGTTCGAGGTACTATGTTTCAAAAGAGAAGTTGCAATAAGTATGTGTAATAGTAGATCTTAAAATGTTTTTTTTTGATGTGTTAATGCCAATAAGAAATATGAAGTTTTCGTTAAAATATTAAAGAATATGGCATATGTATTATTAAAATATAATTTTTGCACTATAGAATGTCACGAAAAACACCATGTAAATATAAATAGTGTTGAAAGATTGAAAAGTCTGTAAATGATTGAAATCTGTTTATATGATATTAGAAGATTGTAGACTAAAGATTGAAATCATAGGTTTAAAAAAAATTACTTGCGGAACTAATCGATTATTGATATACATCAAATATAAAACAAAGAAAACACAACGTTGCCTGCTACAGTTTTTTTCAGAGGAGTACATTTTAATATTTGGCGCCTAATTCTATATCAGAATAAGAGTATAGTATATAGGTCTCGACTTCGCTAATTATATGTGTCTTTCAACTTTATTGAGTGCGATAAGATTGTTTTTTTATTACAAGTTTAGAACCATAATCATCCAAATATAACATCTTAACATATATAGTTTTTTATATGGGTTTTAATTATAAAATGAACAGTTTATAGATTTTTTGGAGATGATATATTATGTTTTTGTGTCTCAAATATTACAAAATGTTTAAAAAAGAAGTCGTATTAATTTTATATAATGAGCTAAATATTATCAGATCAAAATACATAATTTTTTTTACAATGGGACCACTAATTATCTAGCTTATTTACAGCTGATTTATCTATTGTAGATAAGAGTATAAGATCTGTCAAAAAGTTGAGGAGTACAATAAACGACAAAATGATAGGTTAAAGTTAGAGAGAAGAAGATGAATTTAAGAAGGGGGATAATAAAAAGGAACAAAATACGATAAAATACCACGCATCGAAAAACAATATCAGAAAAAGAACAGAACGCTCCAAAGTGTAAATATAATGTATGAAAATTAATCATATAAAAATATCAAATACAAATAATATGAATACAAAGGATTAATATTACATATGAAATATAATATGAAACTTACATGTAAGAAATAATTTTCATACAAATATCTATATATCTAAACATTTGAGTTAATATATCTTTATTCGGATTCCCTAGATGCAAAATAAAAAATTAAACTTCTTTTTAGCTATTAAAAAGGCAAAAATTTCGTATATTTTCTTTCATGAACTATTTAATGGCTGTGATAAAATATGTTTATTGTTTTTTGTAAATTATAAAGAAGAAAAAAATGGTTTTTTTATTCTATATTCTGTTTACAATGGCTATAATCGTGGATTTTTGAAATATCTTAAATAGAAAAAAGCTTATAAAGTATAAAGCAAACATTATAACAGTGTAGAAAATGTATATTATATGCAATTTCAATGATTATAGATTCATTTTAATGTGACTTACATTTTTTTTTAACTATTATTCAGTGAATCAATGTTAAATAAGACGCATAAGATTATATAAAATGATGTAATATAATATGTGGTTTTAAAAGTAAAAAAAATAGAACTAAAAAATATAAATACCTTTTTCACTTATTTGACTTTTGATTTTGTAATTATATTAAAATTATTATGTTTTTTCCAATTATATGAACTTGCTTATGTTTGATATTATTGATAGATAGTGTTAAATCTTATATCGATTTTTAAATACTGTTAGAATTTAAATTTACTTATTAGTCTTGAAAAAAATGATACAGTGATTATTATTATTTCTCTATTTTAAGGTAAAATTATCCATTATAATTTTAGCAATTGTTCTTATGCAAAACTTGCTTGATCTCTAGTACGCACAGCTTATTTATACTTATGGCTTTAATCATCTCTCTTTAGCCTTTTCAATAACTCTTAGTTTCGAGGTTTTTTTAACATACCAAACTTTGTAACTTATGCCTCAATCTGGTATGAAGTGATATAAACAATAATAAATAAAAAGATGCAATTAATGTATACTAAATCGAAAGAATACGCACAAAAATCGGATTTCGGAGTACACTTGTACTTACTAGTGTTGCGAAAGAAGATGCATCGAGGAATATAGTGCGTATTCTAAGGTGTAAAAAATGATAATCTACATCTGTTCTATAGGAAATAACAGGTTTTGCTTGAACAACTATCAAAAGCATTTATAATTAAATTAATCATAAATAAAAAGTTTTAAAAAACATGAAATTTATGCACAAATAGCTTTTTAATAAACATGAAATTCATAATAATAAAAACAATGTAACACAATATATATCATTAAATTACATGACAAAAATATATATCTACGCAGAAATTGAATATATGATTGAATATGGATGTCAACACAGTTTATTTTAATTCATCACAAAATGCTCAAGATTTTTAAAGAAAACATTTTACTATAGTATATGTCTTGGCCGTAGTATGTGCTTTGGAAGATATAGCTAGATTTTAATTTTTGTTGCTGGGTGTTATTAAAATTTTCTAAATTTCACAGAGGTAAATTGTTTTCTTATTAAAATTACAGGATTGATCATTATTTTAAAGAAAGAAATAAACAAAAGATTGAAAATAAATTATTAGATATGTATTAAATTTAGAGAAAGGAATCTAAATCCAAAATTTATTGAAATTCCCGAAAATTTGACCATCATCATCATATTCGGTCGAAATTTAGGCATAGCCTTCGGCCTAAGTATACATCCAAAATTCACATCTAGGGCCCTTTATAGCGACCCATCACACCCTTCATATTTCTATCCACCTCGATGTTCTTCTTTCATATACATCCTCTTTCTTTTTTTCTTTCAATATGTCTTACATCCCATGCCAATTATACGTAACAACCAAAACATACATAGATTCCCTGTTCATTATCTTAATATTATCGGCTGGTAAAAGGATATCTTATTCTTATCTTGAGAAATGTTACTTGATCTAGTGTTGGAAGTATAGATTTTTAGATGGGCATTCAAATTTGTGATAAATGAAGAGATTATAAGAAACATAATATATAATGTGTTGAAAATAAAATTTATGCTGTGAAAAGATAGGCAACCTTCTAATGCATTCCAGTAAATATTACAATAAACTGATAGAAGAAAATAAGTCAAAGTATAGAATGTATAATACATATTGATAGGATTAATACAAATAAGAATGTTTTTATTATATTAAAAATACGAAGATCACAATAAGAAATCATAAATAATAGATTCGTTTGATGATTTAAAAATCAATATAGTTTGAAAAACAAAAAGTTATATATTTTTATGGAATATTTGTCATTTCTATAAAATAAAGCAAATGATCACCGTTAAATAGTGTAAAAATTTGACGACTATTTATGATTTAAATTTTATAGCTACTGAAATCTATTAACATGTTTTTATGATATGATGATTCCAAAGCAACAAATGAATAAAAATATAGTAGAAACAAATAATAATACACAAAAGGAACAAAATAGAATACACAGCAATAAAATTTATACTACAAATGCGATATGATATATAACTCTAGTTAATGCTAATCTTAGAACACTTCAAAAAATCTGGTCGTTTTTGCCTTCAAAACACAATTATAAAACACATAAAAAATGTATGTAAGATAATATAACAACCCACACACCTTAGAATAATAAACACAATAATAATTGATTTTACTGGAAAAGATGCAAATATTATCATTACTTCATTCATAAATATTACCAAATCTGTTTCTTCAACTTATTAGATATCATATAGCAAACAGCGTAAAATTAACAATTTTATTGTTTAATTTGATGATACTATGAATCCTTTATAATGTCTATTCACTATCATTCAATTAGAATGTGCAATTAAGTGTTTATTCCAGCTTATTTACGTCCTTTAGATAAAAATTCGAAAATTTATTTAATATTTCTGTAATAAACTAAATTATATATATTATTAAAATTGCCTTAAAAAAAGGGTCTTATTAGCAAATAAAAAATCCACAATTTCATACGTTAAGTTACATAATTTAGAAATTTCAAAGCTTAAACATCAATTTTCTTAGAAAATACAAAACCCAGAGTTTTGATAGTATTCTATATTATAGTTGTATATTATTAAATCATTTTTTGATGGAAATTTATTTATTTGTGATTTAATTACGACATCACCTGTAGATCGTGTATTCATATCTCAGAATTGAACCATATAATCGCAACGTACTTTTCTTCGATTCCTACACTGATAAATATAAAAATATGCTATACTTAAGTAATATGATTCTATGTTTGGGGTTTTTAATAGATATATTCATGAGCAGATTGGTATTATCTCTTAAGTTTAAAAGTATTGATAATTTTTTGCAAGGATTTCTACAAATAAAAGAAAATGAAGCTTATATTTCTAAAATATTTAGTTTTCCAATTCCAGATTCATTGAATTCTTTACATGTAAATATATCGACGTATTTGAAACAATTAATTGGAGTATTTATAGAATATTATAATATGCAAAATTTTTTTCGGATCCATACATCCTATATGGATAGATATGAATATTCTATTTCTTACATATATTCAAATATTAGATATAAGTGCAATTCATCGTAATAGTAATTGTAATATTAAACCATGGTTCAGAAAAAACCCTTTAAATTAGAAAAAATAAAAGCAAAATATATCAAATTTTATGAATTAGTAACGGCAATAAGTTGTGTTCGATCATGTGTTGTATAGATTTTATACAAAAAATATATCAAAAGTCATAAATATGGCTATTATCGACTTATTAATAGGTATTTTTAATCTAAATAAGTCTTTCTTTTTTATGAATGTGCCGTAAAGATAGAAATGTCTTCTAAAATGTTTTACTATTACGATGATATTCTAAATATGAAAATAATAGATAAATTTGCAGTTGTTTTCTAAAATAGACATTTCCAATGATATCCAAGAACGAATTTTTCCCATAAAATTTTATATATTTTAGCAGTTAGATATATATTATTATCTATAAAATTTTCTTAAAATCATTTAAAATTAAAAAATAACAATAAAATTATAAAATCAGAAAAATAAAAATATACTATTTTGATCGTTTTGAACATATATAAATTTTTAATAGACTTGAAGTTATATCTACATCATAGAATATCATTTATTTTTTATTTTTTATGTTATTACCACAATATACCATCAACAAAGACTAAAATATATTTTTATTATTAATATGCTAAAAAAAATATGGTATATTTTAAAACATGTTGTTTCGAAAATTAAACCTTTTATATATTTAGTCACATTATATCGTTCATTATAAATTGATTGCTTCAATTTGAGTAATTTTAATTATAATTCACACAGGAACTTATGTTTTTGCGCTTGCATCCTAAATAAATACAAATGTATTATACTAGTTTTGTATCTATAAATATGAATTTACTGTATGTATTATTATTTAGGCTTAATTAAGAAAATGAGCCAGAACATTAAATAAGTATAAAAAGAAGGAAAAGCCAATGATTTGAAGAAAATAGGTTATATTCTAATCCGTAACATAAATTAAAAATGTATTATTAGTAAGATTATTATTACACATATACAAAAATAACGTATAAATATTGGGTATTTCTAACGAGAAAACCTATAATCATATTATCCTACACAAAAATTTATAATATACTATACATAAATAATATAGGAAAATATATAATAAGGGGCTAAAAAAGAAAGGTAAACTATCTTCAAAAATATAATCTTCAGTTTTATAGATAAAGACCAGAGATACTATATTATTTTTTAGCACATTTTTGCGCTTCTCGACTTTTGGCTACAATATTAGATCTTGTTCTTTTTCATATTACAAAAATCGACGTCATATATGTATAATAAATAAAGTTTTACAAAAATCCACCATTTTTAGTACACAAAAACAATTTAAAACAATCTTAAATGTTTTTTCTTTTGTATGAAATTATTTTTTATTTATGCAAACACATTAAAGACAACCCAGGTTTTCTTTTTTTTGTATTTTTTCATTTGCGTATAAAAATGACATTTTGCTTGGTTTTATTGATGACAATATCGCAAGTAAAATTGTGTGATTATGGTATGAATTGAGCATTTATATTTTTTTTCGTAATTTTCATATTAAATGTTTGGAATTTTCTCCTTAAAAAAAATTATCGTAGAATATTTTATGTGACAAGGAGTATAAATTTGTAGAAATAAAATATATCTAATAAAAATGAAATATCTATCAAAAGAAAAAAAAGACAAATGATAATAGGACCCTTAGACTTTCTACTGAATTCTCGAATAAAAATAACATTTATTTAATGTGTATGTCATCGTTTGCCAAACCAATTTTATTATTCTTTTTATTGTATGAAAGATAATTATACGTAGAAAAGCCACTAAAACAAAGAAAAAAAATAGTAGCCTAAATCCCGACATAAAATCTTCAGAAACAAGAAAAAGACAATATTTATGTTTTTGCAAGTATTAAGCATATAAAAAGATTGTTTCCATATAAAATAGAATTCTATTATAAGAAAAAAAATCCCCTTTTTTCACATTTCATAAAATTATAACGAAAATCGCAAATAATATGTCATATGAATTGAAAAAAACACTTCTTTATGATTTTGATATTATTGAAGCATTAAAGTCTTCTTTTCTAAACAAACTTGGCTTGGTCTTAAGTTTTTTTTTCGAAACAGAAATAGATATGGCAACACATAAAACTTAAAATTGACCGATAAATCAATAAATTCACCTTTTACAATGTAAAATAGACTTAAAAACATATTTACAGATATCCGCCATGGCTAAGAGAGTATACAAAATATCTGTTATAATGCAAAATAAAAAAAACTTGATATAGCTAATTTCATGGTATAATATACAATAAAAAAGAGATTTTTCTTCATCATAAACGTCAAAAATCGTATTTAATATGCCAATATTATCATTGTCGTAGTTTTTTTATGCTAGCGGACATATTCAACTGAACTTATTCGGCTTTTCAGGTGACTCGATCCAGCTAAAATATAAAAATAAACATAAAAAAAGACAAAGACAACGTTTATTTGCATGAAATATATCCAAAATATGTTTTTATTTCCATCGCAGACATCTTTTGCTATAATAGAGCATAAAAAATTAATAATATAACATAGCACATAGAATATTAATAAAAAAAATCGACTATTATCATAAATTTATCATGGAATAAGCTTTTTATTTTAACATACAAGATATATACATAACCAGAAAGAAGAAAAATAATATATATAAATGATAATAAAACAAAAAAAGCTTCTTAAAATGTGAGAATGAAAGAATAAAAATCAATAATATTACAGATTATGCTATTTAAAATAGAAAAAAAAGACATAATTATATTAAAAAGAACAAATACTATTAGAAATCATACTATAGTAGTGCCTAGAACTAAAGGTATTTATAATAACCAAATAAAAGGTTATGACAATAGAAGATGATTTATTTCGTTTTTTCAAACAATTATACGTTTTTATACATTTTTGTATCTTTTTTGAATAACTTGTCAATTTTTTGTTATAAATGAATAAACGATCTAACTTTATCGATTTTACCAGTATATTTCTTTATATGAAAAAGAAAAAAAATTCTAAAAAAATAATAATTTCTTAACAATAGAATCTTAAACAAAGGTTTTGCATAATATAACTCACCAATATAGTTTTATCATCACTTTTTTTATAAATACTCTAACTGTATGAAAATATTTATGTTAAAAGAATTATGTAGAACAAATAATGAGAAGTTCTTTAAAGTTGGAAAATCCAGTATAATGTATATTATAGATATATATATTAATTATTGAAGAATTATGCCAATCTAATGTGTTTATTGGAAATTCATTAATTGATAGATTTAATATCCAAAAAAGCGCAAAAAATTAAAATTTTCAGAGAAATGAACATAAAATGTGCAAAATTTTATAATACAAATTATAAAAAAGAAAGTAATAAGGTTTAATTATACTTTTACAGCAAAAAGAACAAATAAAAATGGTAAGATGTTAATAAAATTATAGATAAGAGCACGTAAAAAGTATATAATCGCCGAAAAAAACATGCAAATAATATAATAGTTACCATAAAAACCAATAACAAACATGGAAATTAGCGACATAGTTACAATGAAGTTGTATTTTACTGATATAAATCGCATAAGAATATAGTATTTGTATTCAAGGATAAAGTTACCAACTTGTAGATTTTCTAATCCATCATATAGATTATATAGTATAAATTCAAATAAAAATATGACGGAGATATATAGTGCTGTGATCATTTTTAGAATATATTCCAAATTTTAATAAAAATAACGCGATATTTAAAAACTAAAGCGATAAATAAGGGGGAAAAAAATAAAATTTAGTGAAATGTAAAGAAAAATAATGGTCAAAACTGAACTATATTTATCCTTGATCTAGAAAAGTATAAAAAATGTACGATTATCATTTATTATCTGTAGTTTTACTTTTATTTTAAAAAGAAACCGGTTGAAGAATATCCAACAGGATTTTAAAAACCAAAAAATATAACGATTCATTTATTAATTAGTTTAAATTACAGAAAATATAATTTTGTGGTATTAGAATCGCACCTTTTAGAGAAAATAAATAAATAAAACCTATTCTAACATTCGGTGATACATTAATAGTACCATATAAAGAAACAATATGTGAACTTTATTAAAAAAAAGAACAAATCAAGATTATTATCTATAATATAGATCAAAAAGGTATTAATTATACAGATTAAACGTCTCTTAGAAGCTAAATATTATTAAAATATAAGATGCAAGCTTGAATAAATAGTTAACAAATAAATATCTCAAAATCTTTTATTTCGAATGAAAAACGTATAACATAAAAATAAAACTGCAAATCTTGATTTATAATATCGAATAAATAATATTTAGAGTTTAATATTCACAATGTATATTTTATTCGACCCACGTCTAAAATAATTTAAAAAATTATAAATCTTCGGAGTATACCATAATTCTTGAATAAAATTTCAAAAATATGAAAATTCTACTATAATATTTTAGTCTAACAGTAAAGTATGCCAATTCAATAATTTATGTGGATAAAACCATGAATTTTTAAATCTAGAAATGTAAAATTTATGTTCACATTTGAATAGCTAACTATTAGATTTTTAGTAAATGCAAGATAATTAAATTAATAAAGCTTCATTTATACTAAAAAGAGGAATGAATGCACATAAAATTGTTTTTAAATATAATAATAATTTTTCTAGTTTTCATCAATTTGTACAAAAAACCAAGATATGATTTATATTTACACATAGAAATGAATTCTAATATAACTTTCGATTTTTGATTTTATTTATATAAAAACAGAAACAGTATACAGAATTTATCATAATGTAATAGTTATATCGATTAAAAATGGATCAAGAAAATCTTTTACCAACAATAGATCAAAATAATATTTAATATACATTTTAAACATATTAAACAGTTCATCAGTATATAATGTATAAAAATATATGATTTAACATGTAAAGAGGTTTCTCTACAAATTATTTGCGATTTTTTGTTTTTTTAAAATACAGATAACAATCTTTTAAGCATACAAATATACACAGTCTTTTAAAATAATAAGATATAATCTATAAAACATACATAGTCAAACATACAAAAATCCTATTGAAATAGTTAAAAATAAAAAAATATATTTAGTAATATTCAAACTTTTTTATTAAAAAAAAAAAGAGTTAGATACTATTATGCAATTAAATATAATGATTGAAATAGTTATACATGTAAATCGAAAACAATGATTCTTGACAATGAAAAAAAAAAACTTATTTATTCTGACATGACTTAGAAAGCAATTTATAAAGAAATAAAACACGTTCAGCATAAACAGGAAAAAAACTTTATTTTTTGAATGTTTTATTTCAGAACTATATAATAGATAAACTATTTTTTATTGTTCATGGATTACAAATAAAAGCTTCGATATTTAGCAAAAAAAACCCTTTATATACATTTTTTATAAAACTACGAGATTATTAATGTTTCAATATTTCTTTAAAACAAAGAATGTATTTTTTATGTCAATCGAATAGAATTACATATCACGAATTGATATAAGCTTTTAATATATAAGATACACACTCGTAATTACTTTTGTCAACATCTTATTCTATTAACAAAAATATAAAAAATTTCATATATACTACCATTTAAATAGAATATTTTTATTAAATCCAGATTTTTAGCTGATAAGACGAAAACCGTATGTAATGTATTTTCAATAAAAATTACGCTTTTTGATCATTTAAAGAATCTTTAAATAAAAGAGTGGTTGAATCTTGCAATAAAATTATTTATATATGCTATATTTTGTGATTTAGCACAGATGCGGATGTTTTTTTTTAGATGCACATAAGTGATAAAAGGCTATTGAGTTTGTAAAGAACTTCAACGCCTAATTATTTACCTCACTAAACTGGACGCTATTATAAGAAAAAATAACTATACATGAGTCGGGAATATATATAAACCAGCATAAAAGATTGCAAAAAATCAACATAAACGTGTAGTAAATCTATTTTTATAAGAGAACCATAAAAAGGGATTATCATATATAAAATATATGCTTTTTTGTTTATAAATACACCTATCCAATGGAATGTAATTTATATTTACTTTGCACTGCGCATTTTATAATAATGTTCATTTTTTATATATTATTGTAGATTTTTTAAACATGAAAAATATAAAAAAATGTCTAGTTACTATTTTTATTATATAGATAATACATTAAGAACAAATTTTATATGGCAAAAAACAGAAAATGAATCTACTTAAATATATAGATGCACAGAAAAATATGTCATTTCAATCATTTAGGGTAGACAATGTATTTAACTAACACTGTATTCTAAAATGTACATTTTTTCTTTATCCTAGCTATACTTTTTAGCACCTTTTGAGTTGTTTTAACGGTATTTAGTATGTAAAATATATGATTTATGATCACGAAACCTATATTAGGTAATCTGCGGCAGTTCAATCCAATAAAAAAGCCTTGGTCGTTAGCTACTTACAGAATAAGCACCTTTTATAGCAGCTTAGGCGACTATATATATCAAATAGCATATAAATCTATTTATAACTTTGCAAATTACCTTTTTCAGATTAGAAATCATAAAATTTGACGTTTTTAAAACTTTAGCATCCAGATTCAATCTCAAAATCATACCTAATTTACAGAAATATATTATCTAAGAGTGTGTATAGGTTACATAAATTCCATTATTCAGTAAAAATTCTATCTCAGTGTAATAAGATATCGATCAAGTTAGTATTTTAGATGATTAGAATTACAAAAAAATTTCATATAATTATAAAAAAAAAGAAGAAAAAAACATAAATCTTGTTTTACTAGATCGCAAAAAGCTTATTTAGATGTTCAATGTAGAAAAATCTCTGAGTTTAGTATTATCCATCCCTTTTTTCGTATATAAGAAACATACTTAAAAAATCCTATTTAAAAGACATCAAAGTCAATTAAATGATATCAAAATCTTGTTTTATAATTGAATATTTTATTAAGATATAAAAATATATTCAATATTTTATGTAATTGATCATTAAAAGAAAAAATAATAATAGGACCCTTAAACTTTCTACTAAAATCCCATATCAAAATACATCAAGCATAATCTATATTGATTTAAAATTCAAAACATTTTTTTTCGATTTGGTTTATATGATAGTTATTATCACATAAAAAAACCACTAAAATTAAGAAAAAAAATAGTCGACTAAATCCACACATAAAAGTTTCAGAAACAAGAAAAATATAAAATTTATGATTTTCTTAGTATTTTACGTTTTTAAAAAATAATTTCAATAAGAAAACTTAATTTTATCATAAGAAAAAAAATCCCATTTTTTGCGATGTTCATTAGTTATAAAAAAATCGCAGATAATGAAAAATATGTGATAGCCAGAATGTGTTTCTTAGCTTATCATAGATTGAACAGCTTGTAAAAATTGGTTTTTTCGGTAAACAGGGCTTGGTTCTAGGTTTTTTTTAAGACAGAAAGAAATATGGCAACACATAAAACTCGGAATTGACCAAAAAATCAATAAATTCACCTTTTCTAAATAACGAAACCTAGTAAAACATATGTACAAATTTTAGCTATGTCTAATAGAGTATATAAATATCCATTATAAAATAAAAAAATCTTAAATATAACCAAGTTGGTTATGGCTATATATACACAAAAAGATGATTTTATCTTCTATCGACTTTAGATAATGTATTCTTCATGTCATAAATTATCATTGTACTATTTCTTTCTGTGCTAGTGGACATATTTATCACCACTTATTCGGCTATTCAGCGACATAATTCAGCTAAAAGTAATAAAATTATGTTTAAAATATGATTGATATGTCTTTTTGTTACAAACGAAATGCATAAAACTTGTTTTTTCTCATCTCGCTGCAGACATATTATATTTAAAATAGCATAGAACATCGATAATATAACATGACGCATGAAATATTTATAATAAAAATGACGAATAACATTAAATATTAAATAAAAGATTGTTTTTTTAACATAAAGGATTTTTTCTAATCAAATAGAAGAGTAGAAAACCGCCTATATAAAGAAAAAAACCAAAAGATTGGTATAAATATGATAATAGAGCCACAAATAATCAATAAAAATTACAATTTATGCGGAATAAAATAAAACAATAACTATAGTTTTCTATCAGAGACGTAATTTATATATCAATATTATCATATTAGAGCATTAAACTGAAAATATTTACATAAAATTCTAATATCTAGTGTCGAAAATATAAAATATTGCGTTTGAATTTTCAATCTATTTATATTTCCTTTGAAAACTTCATTTTCTTAAAAGATGAATCCATTATTAGATTATACTAAATTACTAAGCACGAAAACTATTTCGATTTCGGCAGTATATTTCTATATACATGAAAAATAAAAAAAAACTTAAAAATATAATAATTTATTAACAAGAGAGTCTTAAACAAAGAAATAAATAACAAATAAAAATACATATAATTAAATCACAAAAATTTTAATATTATTGTTTAATTGACAAATAATCTTAACATAATAAAATATTTATGGTTTTGAATATTATAAAGAACGATTGATGTGAAGATCTTTAGAACCAGAAAATCTAGTTTAATGTATATAATAGACATATATATCGCTTATTATTATTATTTATGCCAATATTAAGAATTTTATGGTGATTTATTAATTTATAGATTCTAAATGAAAATTTAAATAAAATCAGAAGAATATAAGGATAAATAATTTATAAAAAAAAAGTATAATAGTTTGTAAAAAAATGGTGAAAAATATAATAAAATAGATCACAATGTAGTGTTTATATTATATAAAAAATATTGTTCTTTTTTGTTATTCTTTCTCGTAATCCAATTTAAAAGAAAAATCAAATGTTTTGATAACTATATTTTACATCTAGAAAGTTCAAAATTAGAATAGAAAAACAATATGCTCGCATATAATTTTTTTTATGAACGCTTTTCTAACATCACGATATGTTCGAATATCTTAATCTAAAGATAAAATATCCAATAATAACAAAATAAAATAAAATAGAATGAATATATTTTTTATTTATAATAAAAAGAAAAAACCATTGTTCAGAATTTAAAGATAAATATTATAAAAGTAATAAGAATTAATTTTACTTTTACAATAAAAAAGTAAATTATTAATAATTTTGTGGATTAAGGGATGGTAAAAAGTAAAAAAATATTAAAAACCATAAAAATGGTGGTATAATTATCATTGAAAAGGATAAAACATATAAATCTCCTATAAATAATGGCATTATTACAATTTAGTTATATATTTATGATCTACATTGCATAAGAATACAAAAACATTAACTTTCGGACTTTAATGTTATCATAGCGATGATTAAAAAGATAAACTAAAATAGAAAATCTGATAAAGGATATACAGAGAGATTATTATTTTTCGAATATATGTCTTCTTTTCAGAAAAAAAACGCTTAAATATTAACTCAATGGATAAAATATCAGTATATGACAAAAATTCGGTGAAATAGACGGAAATATCAAGGTAAAAATCGTATAATTTAATTTCCTTATCTAGAAAAGGGGTAAATTTGATCAATGACCATTTTAGTGAGCTTTTTTAGATAAAGGGCAAAAGAAAACTGTTGAGAACATAACACAGGTTTATAAAAACTAAAAAATAAAAGGATTCATAAATTTATATTCATCAATTCTAGTAAAATATAATTTTTTTTATAAGAATCGCGCACTTTTTACAAAAAATAAATAAATGAAAGATATTCTAGTATTAGCTTATTATAAATCATAAAATATAATTTCATATAAAGTAACAATATTAAACCTTTATATACATTCTTAAGTAAAATTCAAAATGCATAAATCAAGTTTATTATATGTAAAATAAAGCAAAACAGGATATTTAACATATACGATAAAACATCTTATAGAAGCTAAAGATTATTAATACATTAAGACACAAAATTGAATTATTATAAGCAAATAATTATATCCAACGAAAAACGAAAAACATAAAAACAAAAAAGCAAATGTTGATATAGAAATAATATCAAATAATTATTCAATTTACAGTGTATATTTAATTTATTAAACCCATGTCTTTAGTCATTGTAAAATTTGAACCTTCGATTGAATCTTGCTAAAAAAAATTTCAAAAATTAATTTATTTAACCCATGTCTATAATCATTGTAAAATTTGAACCTTCAGACAAAATCCATCTTTATAAAATTTCAAAAAAAAAAATTACAAAATTGATTTTATTTAACCCACGTCTTAAATCATTATAAAACATATATCTTCGGAATATATCATAATTCTTGTATATAATTCTAAAAATATAAAAATTACACTTCAATATTCTAGTGAAACAGTAAATGCTTGGCAATTCAATATTTACATCATTTATGTGGATAAAACCATGAATTTTCAAATCTAGAAATATAAAATTTATGTTCATATTTGAAAAGCTAACTATTAGATTTATTAAAAAATGGAAGATAAATAGCAACAAAATTGGTTTAAAATATAATAATAAATTTTCTAGTTTTTATCGATTTGTAAAAAAAACAACAAATATATTATTTAGTTTAACAAATAAAAAAAAAATCTAAAATAACATACGATTTTTGATTTTATTTATATAAAAACAGAAACAGAAACAAAATTTATCATAATGTAATAGTTATATCGATTAGAGAATAAATATAAAAACATTATATTACGCTATTCAAATCAAATATAATAAAGTATAAAATAATAAAATAGTTCATATAGAAGAAGTTTCTCTGGAAATAAATGTTTTTTGATGTTAATTAAATGACGCAAAAAAACTATAACGCATATGAATAAACTCAGTTTTTTAAAATATCAGAGAAGGATCTATAAAAGTATATATAGTAAAACAAAAATATCGTTTTTAAATAGTTAAACATATAAAAATCTAACGAGTAATATTCAAACCTATTTATAAGAAAAAAAATAGTTATGCAATTAAATATTAATCTTTAAATAGTTAAACATATAATTCGAAATCAATTATCTATAAAAACAAAAAAAAAACTTTTTTTATTCACACAAGGCTTAGTATGCAATTTTATAAACAAATAAAACAGATTATCAAGAAAAGGGAAAAAAACATTGTATTTTTAAGATCAAACTTACACTACGATACAGAGGATAAGTTTTAATAGTTACAGTTCATGGATTTTAAAAACGAAAACTTCAAATAGTAGCAGAAGGAATTGCATAAAAAACCTTTTTTATATTGTTTCATACCACTAATAGTATTTTTTATCGTTTTTTACAAACACGGATATGTGATTTTTTATGTCAATCGAATAGATTTAACATCACAAATAAATGTAAACTTTTACTATAGAAAAAAGCATCAGAACTTATTTGTGATAACTTTTGTAGACAATTCATTCTATCAAACATAAATATATTAAATATATTAAATATCTAAAATACAACAATTTAAATAATGCAAGTTATATAAAATCCAGGTTTTATGTTGCCAAGAAATTACGAAAAATGTATTTATTACATTTTTGGATATAATTTTAAAATATTTGGCTGTTGAAGCAATCTTAAAATATAAAAGTGATTATATATTGCAATTATATCACTTATTTATGTTTTATTCCGTAATATATACATATTTTGATGTTTTTTTTTCATTACAAAAAAGTGATAAAAGGCTATGAAATTTGTAAAAGACATCAATGGCTTTATATTTTATTCACTAAAACTGAAAGATTTTAGATGAAGATTAACTGATCATTGAAAACATGGTAAGAAATAATATCATAAACGAGTGATAAATATAATAATAGAGTCGCCCCTACCCTAGAAGGGCGACTCTATTGTTGTGTTCATTGCATCGTAATTCTAAAAATATAAATCTATTTTTTTTATAGAAACATAAAACATAGATTATCATATATAAATTGTCGAATATTTTGCTATAAAATACACTTTTTACAATAAAATTAAGTATTATTTATTTGCACTAGATATAAGATCAACATGTATTGTATTTTTGTATGTTTTTTTATCTTTTTAAACATAACAAATCTACAAAAAGGCTTGCTACTTTTTTATTATATGATAAATGCATTATAAATAAATGTTATAAGAAAAAAATATAAAATAAAACTATCAATAACTAGATGTTAATAGAAAAATGTCATGCATATTCTTATATATTTAGGAAATAGTATGTAAAAAGCACTGTATTTTAAAATAGACATTTTTTCTCTATTCTAGCTCAACTATTTAACACTTTATGGATTTTTTTAACAACAATTCGCTATAAATGTACTATTATAGTTATATTCAACATTAGACGTGTTAATTTGCGGTAGTATAATACCAAAAAGAGTTTTTATTCAGCTATCTAACAGAATTAGCATCTCTTAATAGTTATTTAGGTGACTTTTTGTATCAAATAGCATATAACTCACCTGACTAGTTTATAAAAAATCACTTTCTTCAAATTTATGATCATTAAATCTGTTGTTTGTTTTACTTTAGCAAGCAGATTTAAGCTCAAAAACATGTCTATTTTACCAAAATGTGTTATCGATGAGTGTGTATAATGTACAAAAATTACTATATTTAGTTTTTATTTCATCTCAGTGTTATAACAAATCGAAAAAGTTAGTATTTTAGATGATTAGGAATATAAAAAAAATTAAAAAAAAAAGAAGAAAAAAAACATTTTTATTCGTTAACTTAAAAAATTTACTAACTTTCTATAACATTTAACAGATAAAAATTGCCTATTATAGCATTATCCACCTTTTATTTTCGTACGTAAGAAACATGCCTAAAATATAATATAAATGTACATCGAAGTCAATAAAATAAAAAAAGACAACTTAATCATATATTATTGTCTTTATAAGATATAAACATTTGTTCAATGGGATATATTATTAATTTTGCAAAAAAAGAAAAAAATAATAGGCCCCTTAGACTTTCTACTGAATTCTCGAATAAAAATAATATTTATTTAATGTGTATGTCATCGTTTGCCAAACCAATTTTATTATTCTTTTTATTGTATGAAAGATAATTATACGTAGAAAAGCCACTAAAACAAAGAAAAAAAATAGTAGCCTAAATCCCGACATAAAATCTTCAGAAACAAGAAAAAGACAATATTTATGTTTTTGCAAGTATTAAGCATATAAAAAGATTGTTTCCATATAAAATAGAATTCTATTATAAGAAAAAAAATCCCCTTTTTTCACATTTCATAAAATTATAACGAAAATCGCAAATAATATGTCATATGAATTGAAAAAAACACTTCTTTATGATTTTGATATTATTGAAGCATTAAAGTCTTCTTTTCTAAACAAACTTGGCTTGGTCTTAAGTTTTTTTTTCGAAACAGAAATAGATATGGCAACACATAAAACTTAAAATTGACCGATAAATCAATAAATTCACCTTTTACAATGTAAAATAGACTTAAAAACATATTTACAGATATCCGCCATGGCTAAGAGAGTATACAAAATATCTGTTATAATGCAAAATAAAAAAAACTTGATATAGCTAATTTCATGGTATAATATACAATAAAAAAGAGATTTTTCTTCATCATAAACGTCAAAAATCGTATTTAATATGCCAATATTATCATTGTCGTAGTTTTTTTTATGCTAGCGGACATATTCAACTGAACTTATTCGGCTTTTCAGGTGACTCGATCCAGCTAAAATATAAAAATAAACATAAAAAAAGACAAAGACAACGTTTATTTGCATGAAATATATCCAAAATATGTTTTTATTTCCATCGCAGACATCTTTTGCTATAATAGAGCATAAAAAATTAATAATATAACATAGCACATAGAATATTAATAAAAAAAATCGACTATTATCATAAATTTATCATGGAATAAGCTTTTTATTTTAACATACAAGATATATACATAACCAGAAAGAAGAAAAATAATATATATAAATGATAATAAAACAAAAAAAGCTTCTTAAAATGTGAGAATGAAAGAATAAAAATCAATAATATTACAGATTATGCTATTTAAAATAGAAAAAAAAGACATAATTATATTAAAAAGAACAAATACTATTAGAAATCATACTATAGTAGTGCCTAGAACTAAAGGTATTTATAATAACCAAATAAAAGGTTATGACAATAGAAGATGATTTATTTCGTTTTTTCAAACAATTATACGTTTTTATACATTTTTGTATCTTTTTTGAATAACTTGTCAATTTTTTGTTATAAATGAATAAACGATCTAACTTTATCGATTTTACCAGTATATTTCTTTATATGAAAAAGAAAAAAAATTCTAAAAAAATAATAATTTCTTAACAATAGAATCTTAAACAAAGGTTTTGCATAATATAACTCACCAATATAGTTTTATCATCACTTTTTTTATAAATACTCTAACTGTATGAAAATATTTATGTTAAAAGAATTATGTAGAACAAATAATGAGAAGTTCTTTAAAGTTGGAAAATCCAGTATAATGTATATTATAGATATATATATTAATTATTGAAGAATTATGCCAATCTAATGTGTTTATTGGAAATTCATTAATTGATAGATTTAATATCCAAAAAAGCGCAAAAAATTAAAATTTTCAGAGAAATGAACATAAAATGTGCAAAATTTTATAATACAAATTATAAAAAAGAAAGTAATAAGGTTTAATTATACTTTTACAGCAAAAAGAACAAATAAAAATGGTAAGATGTTAATAAAATTATAGATAAGAGCACGTAAAAAGTATATAATCGCCGAAAAAAACATGCAAATAATATAATAGTTACCATAAAAACCAATAACAAACATGGAAATTAGCGACATAGTTACAATGAAGTTGTATTTTACTGATATAAATCGCATAAGAATATAGTATTTGTATTCAAGGATAAAGTTACCAACTTGTAGATTTTCTAATCCATCATATAGATTATATAGTATAAATTCAAATAAAAATATGACGGAGATATATAGTGCTGTGATCATTTTTAGAATATATTCCAAATTTTAATAAAAATAACGCGATATTTAAAAACTAAAGCGATAAATAAGGGGGAAAAAAATAAAATTTAGTGAAATGTAAAGAAAAATAATGGTCAAAACTGAACTATATTTATCCTTGATCTAGAAAAGTATAAAAAATGTACGATTATCATTTATTATCTGTAGTTTTACTTTTATTTTAAAAAGAAACCGGTTGAAGAATATCCAACAGGATTTTAAAAACCAAAAAATATAACGATTCATTTATTAATTAGTTTAAATTACAGAAAATATAATTTTGTGGTATTAGAATCGCACCTTTTAGAGAAAATAAATAAATAAAACCTATTCTAACATTCGGTGATACATTAATAGTACCATATAAAGAAACAATATGTGAACTTTATTAAAAAAAAGAACAAATCAAGATTATTATCTATAATATAGATCAAAAAGGTATTAATTATACAGATTAAACGTCTCTTAGAAGCTAAATATTATTAAAATATAAGATGCAAGCTTGAATAAATAGTTAACAAATAAATATCTCAAAATCTTTTATTTCGAATGAAAAACGTATAACATAAAAATAAAACTGCAAATCTTGATTTATAATATCGAATAAATAATATTTAGAGTTTAATATTCACAATGTATATTTTATTCGACCCACGTCTAAAATAATTTAAAAAATTATAAATCTTCGGAGTATACCATAATTCTTGAATAAAATTTCAAAAATATGAAAATTCTACTATAATATTTTAGTCTAACAGTAAAGTATGCCAATTCAATAATTTATGTGGATAAAACCATGAATTTTTAAATCTAGAAATGTAAAATTTATGTTCACATTTGAATAGCTAACTATTAGATTTTTAGTAAATGCAAGATAATTAAATTAATAAAGCTTCATTTATACTAAAAAGAGGAATGAATGCACATAAAATTGTTTTTAAATATAATAATAATTTTTCTAGTTTTCATCAATTTGTACAAAAAACCAAGATATGATTTATATTTACACATAGAAATGAATTCTAATATAACTTTCGATTTTTGATTTTATTTATATAAAAACAGAAACAGTATACAGAATTTATCATAATGTAATAGTTATATCGATTAAAAATGGATCAAGAAAATCTTTTACCAACAATAGATCAAAATAATATTTAATATACATTTTAAACATATTAAACAGTTCATCAGTATATAATGTATAAAAATATATGATTTAACATGTAAAGAGGTTTCTCTACAAATTATTTGCGATTTTTTGTTTTTTTAAAATACAGATAACAATCTTTTAAGCATACAAATATACACAGTCTTTTAAAATAATAAGATATAATCTATAAAACATACATAGTCAAACATACAAAAATCCTATTGAAATAGTTAAAAATAAAAAAATATATTTAGTAATATTCAAACTTTTTTATTAAAAAAAAAAAGAGTTAGATACTATTATGCAATTAAATATAATGATTGAAATAGTTATACATGTAAATCGAAAACAATGATTCTTGACAATGAAAAAAAAAACTTATTTATTCTGACATGACTTAGAAAGCAATTTATAAAGAAATAAAACACGTTCAGCATAAACAGGAAAAAAACTTTATTTTTTGAATGTTTTATTTCAGAACTATATAATAGATAAACTATTTTTTATTGTTCATGGATTACAAATAAAAGCTTCGATATTTAGCAAAAAAAACCCTTTATATACATTTTTTATAAAACTACGAGATTATTAATGTTTCAATATTTCTTTAAAACAAAGAATGTATTTTTTATGTCAATCGAATAGAATTACATATCACGAATTGATATAAGCTTTTAATATATAAGATACACACTCGTAATTACTTTTGTCAACATCTTATTCTATTAACAAAAATATAAAAAATTTCATATATACTACCATTTAAATAGAATATTTTTATTAAATCCAGATTTTTAGCTGATAAGACGAAAACCGTATGTAATGTATTTTCAATAAAAATTACGCTTTTTGATCATTTAAAGAATCTTTAAATAAAAGAGTGGTTGAATCTTGCAATAAAATTATTTATATATGCTATATTTTGTGATTTAGCACAGATGCGGATGTTTTTTTTTAGATGCACATAAGTGATAAAAGGCTATTGAGTTTGTAAAGAACTTCAACGCCTAATTATTTACCTCACTAAACTGGACGCTATTATAAGAAAAAATAACTATACATGAGTCGGGAATATATATAAACCAGCATAAAAGATTGCAAAAAATCAACATAAACGTGTAGTAAATCTATTTTTATAAGAGAACCATAAAAAGGGATTATCATATATAAAATATATGCTTTTTTGTTTATAAATACACCTATCCAATGGAATGTAATTTATATTTACTTTGCACTGCGCATTTTATAATAATGTTCATTTTTTATATATTATTGTAGATTTTTTAAACATGAAAAATATAAAAAAATGTCTAGTTACTATTTTTATTATATAGATAATACATTAAGAACAAATTTTATATGGCAAAAAACAGAAAATGAATCTACTTAAATATATAGATGCACAGAAAAATATGTCATTTCAATCATTTAGGGTAGACAATGTATTTAACTAACACTGTATTCTAAAATGTACATTTTTTCTTTATCCTAGCTATACTTTTTAGCACCTTTTGAGTTGTTTTAACGGTATTTAGTATGTAAAATATATGATTTATGATCACGAAACCTATATTAGGTAATCTGCGGCAGTTCAATCCAATAAAAAAGCCTTGGTCGTTAGCTACTTACAGAATAAGCACCTTTTATAGCAGCTTAGGCGACTATATATATCAAATAGCATATAAATCTATTTATAACTTTGCAAATTACCTTTTTCAGATTAGAAATCATAAAATTTGACGTTTTTAAAACTTTAGCATCCAGATTCAATCTCAAAATCATACCTAATTTACAGAAATATATTATCTAAGAGTGTGTATAGGTTACATAAATTCCATTATTCAGTAAAAATTCTATCTCAGTGTAATAAGATATCGATCAAGTTAGTATTTTAGATGATTAGAATTACAAAAAAATTTCATATAATTATAAAAAAAAAGAAGAAAAAAACATAAATCTTGTTTTACTAGATCGCAAAAAGCTTATTTAGATGTTCAATGTAGAAAAATCTCTGAGTTTAGTATTATCCATCCCTTTTTTCGTATATAAGAAACATACTTAAAAAATCCTATTTAAAAGACATCAAAGTCAATTAAATGATATCAAAATCTTGTTTTATAATTGAATATTTTATTAAGATATAAAAATATATTCAATATTTTATGTAATTGATCATTAAAAGAAAAAATAATAATAGGACCCTTAAACTTTCTACTAAAATCCCATATCAAAATACATCAAGCATAATCTATATTGATTTAAAATTCAAAACATTTTTTTTCGATTTGGTTTATATGATAGTTATTATCACATAAAAAAACCACTAAAATTAAGAAAAAAAATAGTCGACTAAATCCACACATAAAAGTTTCAGAAACAAGAAAAATATAAAATTTATGATTTTCTTAGTATTTTACGTTTTTAAAAAATAATTTCAATAAGAAAACTTAATTTTATCATAAGAAAAAAAATCCCATTTTTTGCGATGTTCATTAGTTATAAAAAAATCGCAGATAATGAAAAATATGTGATAGCCAGAATGTGTTTCTTAGCTTATCATAGATTGAACAGCTTGTAAAAATTGGTTTTTTCGGTAAACAGGGCTTGGTTCTAGGTTTTTTTTAAGACAGAAAGAAATATGGCAACACATAAAACTCGGAATTGACCAAAAAATCAATAAATTCACCTTTTCTAAATAACGAAACCTAGTAAAACATATGTACAAATTTTAGCTATGTCTAATAGAGTATATAAATATCCATTATAAAATAAAAAAATCTTAAATATAACCAAGTTGGTTATGGCTATATATACACAAAAAGATGATTTTATCTTCTATCGACTTTAGATAATGTATTCTTCATGTCATAAATTATCATTGTACTATTTCTTTCTGTGCTAGTGGACATATTTATCACCACTTATTCGGCTATTCAGCGACATAATTCAGCTAAAAGTAATAAAATTATGTTTAAAATATGATTGATATGTCTTTTTGTTACAAACGAAATGCATAAAACTTGTTTTTTCTCATCTCGCTGCAGACATATTATATTTAAAATAGCATAGAACATCGATAATATAACATGACGCATGAAATATTTATAATAAAAATGACGAATAACATTAAATATTAAATAAAAGATTGTTTTTTTAACATAAAGGATTTTTTCTAATCAAATAGAAGAGTAGAAAACCGCCTATATAAAGAAAAAAACCAAAAGATTGGTATAAATATGATAATAGAGCCACAAATAATCAATAAAAATTACAATTTATGCGGAATAAAATAAAACAATAACTATAGTTTTCTATCAGAGACGTAATTTATATATCAATATTATCATATTAGAGCATTAAACTGAAAATATTTACATAAAATTCTAATATCTAGTGTCGAAAATATAAAATATTGCGTTTGAATTTTCAATCTATTTATATTTCCTTTGAAAACTTCATTTTCTTAAAAGATGAATCCATTATTAGATTATACTAAATTACTAAGCACGAAAACTATTTCGATTTCGGCAGTATATTTCTATATACATGAAAAATAAAAAAAAACTTAAAAATATAATAATTTATTAACAAGAGAGTCTTAAACAAAGAAATAAATAACAAATAAAAATACATATAATTAAATCACAAAAATTTTAATATTATTGTTTAATTGACAAATAATCTTAACATAATAAAATATTTATGGTTTTGAATATTATAAAGAACGATTGATGTGAAGATCTTTAGAACCAGAAAATCTAGTTTAATGTATATAATAGACATATATATCGCTTATTATTATTATTTATGCCAATATTAAGAATTTTATGGTGATTTATTAATTTATAGATTCTAAATGAAAATTTAAATAAAATCAGAAGAATATAAGGATAAATAATTTATAAAAAAAAAGTATAATAGTTTGTAAAAAAATGGTGAAAAATATAATAAAATAGATCACAATGTAGTGTTTATATTATATAAAAAATATTGTTCTTTTTTGTTATTCTTTCTCGTAATCCAATTTAAAAGAAAAATCAAATGTTTTGATAACTATATTTTACATCTAGAAAGTTCAAAATTAGAATAGAAAAACAATATGCTCGCATATAATTTTTTTTATGAACGCTTTTCTAACATCACGATATGTTCGAATATCTTAATCTAAAGATAAAATATCCAATAATAACAAAATAAAATAAAATAGAATGAATATATTTTTTATTTATAATAAAAAGAAAAAACCATTGTTCAGAATTTAAAGATAAATATTATAAAAGTAATAAGAATTAATTTTACTTTTACAATAAAAAAGTAAATTATTAATAATTTTGTGGATTAAGGGATAAAGGGACAAAAAAATATTAAAAACCATAAAAATGGTGGTATAATTATCATTGAAAAGGATAAAACATATAAATCTCCTATAAATAATGGCATTATTACAATTTAGTTATATATTTATGATCTACATTGCATAAGAATACAAAAACATTAACTTTCGGACTTTAATGTTATCATAGCGATGATTAAAAAGATAAACTAAAATAGAAAATCTGATAAAGGATATACAGAGAGATTATTATTTTTCGAATATATGTCTTCTTTTCAGAAAAAAAACGCTTAAATATTAACTCAATGGATAAAATATCAGTATATGACAAAAATTCGGTGAAATAGACGGAAATATCAAAGTAAAAATCGTATAATTTAATTTCCTTATCTAGAAAAGGGGTAAATTTGATCAATGACCATTTTAGTGAGCTTTTTTAGATAAAGGGCAAAAGAAAACTGTTGAGAACATAACACAGGTTTATAAAAACTAAAAAATAAAAGGATTCATAAATTTATATTCATCAATTCTAGTAAAATATAATTTTTTTTATAAGAATCGCGCACTTTTTACAAAAAATAAATAAATGAAAGATATTCTAGTATTAGCTTATTATAAATCATAAAATATAATTTCATATAAAGTAACAATATTAAACCTTTATATACATTCTTAAGTAAAATTCAAAATGCATAAATCAAGTTTATTATATGTAAAATAAAGCAAAACAGGATATTTAACATATACGATAAAACATCTTATAGAAGCTAAAGATTATTAATACATTAAGACACAAAATTGAATTATTATAAGCAAATAATTATATCCAACGAAAAACGAAAAACATAAAAACAAAAAAGCAAATGTTGATATAGAAATAATATCAAATAATTATTCAATTTACAGTGTATATTTAATTTATTAAACCCATGTCTTTAGTCATTGTAAAATTTGAACCTTCGATTGAATCTTGCTAAAAAAAATTTCAAAAATTAATTTATTTAACCCATGTCTATAATCATTGTAAAATTTGAACCTTCAGACAAAATCCATCTTTATAAAATTTCAAAAAAAAAAATTACAAAATTGATTTTATTTAACCCACGTCTTAAATCATTATAAAACATATATCTTCGGAATATATCATAATTCTTGTATATAATTCTAAAAATATAAAAATTACACTTCAATATTCTAGTGAAACAGTAAATGCTTGGCAATTCAATATTTACATCATTTATGTGGATAAAACCATGAATTTTCAAATCTAGAAATATAAAATTTATGTTCATATTTGAAAAGCTAACTATTAGATTTATTAAAAAATGGAAGATAAATAGCAACAAAATTGGTTTAAAATATAATAATAAATTTTCTAGTTTTTATCGATTTGTAAAAAAAACAACAAATATATTATTTAGTTTAACAAATAAAAAAAAAATCTAAAATAACATACGATTTTTGATTTTATTTATATAAAAACAGAAACAGAAACAAAATTTATCATAATGTAATAGTTATATCGATTAGAGAATAAATATAAAAACATTATATTACGCTATTCAAATCAAATATAATAAAGTATAAAATAATAAAATAGTTCATATAGAAGAAGTTTCTCTGGAAATAAATGTTTTTTGATGTTAATTAAATGACGCAAAAAAACTATAACGCATATGAATAAACTCAGTTTTTTAAAATATCAGAGAAGGATCTATAAAAGTATATATAGTAAAACAAAAATATCGTTTTTAAATAGTTAAACATATAAAAATCTAACGAGTAATATTCAAACCTATTTATAAGAAAAAAAATAGTTATGCAATTAAATATTAATCTTTAAATAGTTAAACATATAATTCGAAATCAATTATCTATAAAAACAAAAAAAAAACTTTTTTTATTCACACAAGGCTTAGTATGCAATTTTATAAACAAATAAAACAGATTATCAAGAAAAGGGAAAAAAACATTGTATTTTTAAGATCAAACTTACACTACGATACAGAGGATAAGTTTTAATAGTTACAGTTCATGGATTTTAAAAACGAAAACTTCAAATAGTAGCAGAAGGAATTGCATAAAAAACCTTTTTTATATTGTTTCATACCACTAATAGTATTTTTTATCGTTTTTTACAAACACGGATATGTGATTTTTTATGTCAATCGAATAGATTTAACATCACAAATAAATGTAAACTTTTACTATAGAAAAAAGCATCAGAACTTATTTGTGATAACTTTTGTAGACAATTCATTCTATCAAACATAAATATATTAAATATATTAAATATCTAAAATACAACAATTTAAATAATGCAAGTTATATAAAATCCAGGTTTTATGTTGCCAAGAAATTACGAAAAATGTATTTATTACATTTTTGGATATAATTTTAAAATATTTGGCTGTTGAAGCAATCTTAAAATATAAAAGTGATTATATATTGCAATTATATCACTTATTTATGTTTTATTCCGTAATATATACATATTTTGATGTTTTTTTTTCATTACAAAAAAGTGATAAAAGGCTATGAAATTTGTAAAAGACATCAATGGCTTTATATTTTATTCACTAAAACTGAAAGATTTTAGATGAAGATTAACTGATCATTGAAAACATGGTAAGAAATAATATCATAAACGAGTGATAAATATAATAATAGAGTCGCCCCTACCCTAGAAGGGCGACTCTATTGTTGTGTTCATTGCATCGTAATTCTAAAAATATAAATCTATTTTTTTTATAGAAACATAAAACATAGATTATCATATATAAATTGTCGAATATTTTGCTATAAAATACACTTTTTACAATAAAATTAAGTATTATTTATTTGCACTAGATATAAGATCAACATGTATTGTATTTTTGTATGTTTTTTTATCTTTTTAAACATAACAAATCTACAAAAAGGCTTGCTACTTTTTTATTATATGATAAATGCATTATAAATAAATGTTATAAGAAAAAAATATAAAATAAAACTATCAATAACTAGATGTTAATAGAAAAATGTCATGCATATTCTTATATATTTAGGAAATAGTATGTAAAAAGCACTGTATTTTAAAATAGACATTTTTTCTCTATTCTAGCTCAACTATTTAACACTTTATGGATTTTTTTAACAACAATTCGCTATAAATGTACTATTATAGTTATATTCAACATTAGACGTGTTAATTTGCGGTAGTATAATACCAAAAAGAGTTTTTATTCAGCTATCTAACAGAATTAGCATCTCTTAATAGTTATTTAGGTGACTTTTTGTATCAAATAGCATATAACTCACCTGACTAGTTTATAAAAAATCACTTTCTTCAAATTTATGATCATTAAATCTGTTGTTTGTTTTACTTTAGCAAGCAGATTTAAGCTCAAAAACATGTCTATTTTACCAAAATGTGTTATCGATGAGTGTGTATAATGTACAAAAATTACTATATTTAGTTTTTATTTCATCTCAGTGTTATAACAAATCGAAAAAGTTAGTATTTTAGATGATTAGGAATATAAAAAAAATTAAAAAAAAAAGAAGAAAAAAAACATTTTTATTCGTTAACTTAAAAAATTTACTAACTTTCTATAACATTTAACAGATAAAAATTGCCTATTATAGCATTATCCACCTTTTATTTTCGTACGTAAGAAACATGCCTAAAATATAATATAAATGTACATCGAAGTCAATAAAATAAAAAAAGACAACTTAATCATATATTATTGTCTTTATAAGATATAAACATTTGTTCAATGGGATATATTATTAATTTTGCAAAAAAAGAAAAAAATAATAGGCCCCTTAGACTTTCTACTGAATTCTCGAATAAAAATAATATTTATTTAATGTGTATGTCATCGTTTGCCAAACCAATTTTATTATTCTTTTTATTGTATGAAAGATAATTATACGTAGAAAAGCCACTAAAACAAAGAAAAAAAATAGTAGCCTAAATCCCGACATAAAATCTTCAGAAACAAGAAAAAGACAATATTTATGTTTTTGCAAGTATTAAGCATATAAAAAGATTGTTTCCATATAAAATAGAATTCTATTATAAGAAAAAAAATCCCCTTTTTTCACATTTCATAAAATTATAACGAAAATCGCAAATAATATGTCATATGAATTGAAAAAAACACTTCTTTATGATTTTGATATTATTGAAGCATTAAAGTCTTCTTTTCTAAACAAACTTGGCTTGGTCTTAAGTTTTTTTTTCGAAACAGAAATAGATATGGCAACACATAAAACTTAAAATTGACCGATAAATCAATAAATTCACCTTTTACAATGTAAAATAGACTTAAAAACATATTTACAGATATCCGCCATGGCTAAGAGAGTATACAAAATATCTGTTATAATGCAAAATAAAAAAAACTTGATATAGCTAATTTCATGGTATAATATACAATAAAAAAGAGATTTTTCTTCATCATAAACGTCAAAAATCGTATTTAATATGCCAATATTATCATTGTCGTAGTTTTTTTATGCTAGCGGACATATTCAACTGAACTTATTCGGCTTTTCAGGTGACTCGATCCAGCTAAAATATAAAAATAAACATAAAAAAAGACAAAGACAACGTTTATTTGCATGAAATATATCCAAAATATGTTTTTATTTCCATCGCAGACATCTTTTGCTATAATAGAGCATAAAAAATTAATAATATAACATAGCACATAGAATATTAATAAAAAAAATCGACTATTATCATAAATTTATCATGGAATAAGCTTTTTATTTTAACATACAAGATATATACATAACCAGAAAGAAGAAAAATAATATATATAAATGATAATAAAACAAAAAAAGCTTCTTAAAATGTGAGAATGAAAGAATAAAAATCAATAATATTACAGATTATGCTATTTAAAATAGAAAAAAAAGACATAATTATATTAAAAAGAACAAATACTATTAGAAATCATACTATAGTAGTGCCTAGAACTAAAGGTATTTATAATAACCAAATAAAAGGTTATGACAATAGAAGATGATTTATTTCGTTTTTTCAAACAATTATACGTTTTTATACATTTTTGTATCTTTTTTGAATAACTTGTCAATTTTTTGTTATAAATGAATAAACGATCTAACTTTATCGATTTTACCAGTATATTTCTTTATATGAAAAAGAAAAAAAATTCTAAAAAAATAATAATTTCTTAACAATAGAATCTTAAACAAAGGTTTTGCATAATATAACTCACCAATATAGTTTTATCATCACTTTTTTTATAAATACTCTAACTGTATGAAAATATTTATGTTAAAAGAATTATGTAGAACAAATAATGAGAAGTTCTTTAAAGTTGGAAAATCCAGTATAATGTATATTATAGATATATATATTAATTATTGAAGAATTATGCCAATCTAATGTGTTTATTGGAAATTCATTAATTGATAGATTTAATATCCAAAAAAGCGCAAAAAATTAAAATTTTCAGAGAAATGAACATAAAATGTGCAAAATTTTATAATACAAATTATAAAAAAGAAAGTAATAAGGTTTAATTATACTTTTACAGCAAAAAGAACAAATAAAAATGGTAAGATGTTAATAAAATTATAGATAAGAGCACGTAAAAAGTATATAATCGCCGAAAAAAACATGCAAATAATATAATAGTTACCATAAAAACCAATAACAAACATGGAAATTAGCGACATAGTTACAATGAAGTTGTATTTTACTGATATAAATCGCATAAGAATATAGTATTTGTATTCAAGGATAAAGTTACCAACTTGTAGATTTTCTAATCCATCATATAGATTATATAGTATAAATTCAAATAAAAATATGACGGAGATATATAGTGCTGTGATCATTTTTAGAATATATTCCAAATTTTAATAAAAATAACGCGATATTTAAAAACTAAAGCGATAAATAAGGGGGAAAAAAATAAAATTTAGTGAAATGTAAAGAAAAATAATGGTCAAAACTGAACTATATTTATCCTTGATCTAGAAAAGTATAAAAAATGTACGATTATCATTTATTATCTGTAGTTTTACTTTTATTTTAAAAAGAAACCGGTTGAAGAATATCCAACAGGATTTTAAAAACCAAAAAATATAACGATTCATTTATTAATTAGTTTAAATTACAGAAAATATAATTTTGTGGTATTAGAATCGCACCTTTTAGAGAAAATAAATAAATAAAACCTATTCTAACATTCGGTGATACATTAATAGTACCATATAAAGAAACAATATGTGAACTTTATTAAAAAAAAGAACAAATCAAGATTATTATCTATAATATAGATCAAAAAGGTATTAATTATACAGATTAAACGTCTCTTAGAAGCTAAATATTATTAAAATATAAGATGCAAGCTTGAATAAATAGTTAACAAATAAATATCTCAAAATCTTTTATTTCGAATGAAAAACGTATAACATAAAAATAAAACTGCAAATCTTGATTTATAATATCGAATAAATAATATTTAGAGTTTAATATTCACAATGTATATTTTATTCGACCCACGTCTAAAATAATTTAAAAAATTATAAATCTTCGGAGTATACCATAATTCTTGAATAAAATTTCAAAAATATGAAAATTCTACTATAATATTTTAGTCTAACAGTAAAGTATGCCAATTCAATAATTTATGTGGATAAAACCATGAATTTTTAAATCTAGAAATGTAAAATTTATGTTCACATTTGAATAGCTAACTATTAGATTTTTAGTAAATGCAAGATAATTAAATTAATAAAGCTTCATTTATACTAAAAAGAGGAATGAATGCACATAAAATTGTTTTTAAATATAATAATAATTTTTCTAGTTTTCATCAATTTGTACAAAAAACCAAGATATGATTTATATTTACACATAGAAATGAATTCTAATATAACTTTCGATTTTTGATTTTATTTATATAAAAACAGAAACAGTATACAGAATTTATCATAATGTAATAGTTATATCGATTAAAAATGGATCAAGAAAATCTTTTACCAACAATAGATCAAAATAATATTTAATATACATTTTAAACATATTAAACAGTTCATCAGTATATAATGTATAAAAATATATGATTTAACATGTAAAGAGGTTTCTCTACAAATTATTTGCGATTTTTTGTTTTTTTAAAATACAGATAACAATCTTTTAAGCATACAAATATACACAGTCTTTTAAAATAATAAGATATAATCTATAAAACATACATAGTCAAACATACAAAAATCCTATTGAAATAGTTAAAAATAAAAAAATATATTTAGTAATATTCAAACTTTTTTATTAAAAAAAAAAAGAGTTAGATACTATTATGCAATTAAATATAATGATTGAAATAGTTATACATGTAAATCGAAAACAATGATTCTTGACAATGAAAAAAAAAACTTATTTATTCTGACATGACTTAGAAAGCAATTTATAAAGAAATAAAACACGTTCAGCATAAACAGGAAAAAAACTTTATTTTTTGAATGTTTTATTTCAGAACTATATAATAGATAAACTATTTTTTATTGTTCATGGATTACAAATAAAAGCTTCGATATTTAGCAAAAAAAACCCTTTATATACATTTTTTATAAAACTACGAGATTATTAATGTTTCAATATTTCTTTAAAACAAAGAATGTATTTTTTATGTCAATCGAATAGAATTACATATCACGAATTGATATAAGCTTTTAATATATAAGATACACACTCGTAATTACTTTTGTCAACATCTTATTCTATTAACAAAAATATAAAAAATTTCATATATACTACCATTTAAATAGAATATTTTTATTAAATCCAGATTTTTAGCTGATAAGACGAAAACCGTATGTAATGTATTTTCAATAAAAATTACGCTTTTTGATCATTTAAAGAATCTTTAAATAAAAGAGTGGTTGAATCTTGCAATAAAATTATTTATATATGCTATATTTTGTGATTTAGCACAGATGCGGATGTTTTTTTTTAGATGCACATAAGTGATAAAAGGCTATTGAGTTTGTAAAGAACTTCAACGCCTAATTATTTACCTCACTAAACTGGACGCTATTATAAGAAAAAATAACTATACATGAGTCGGGAATATATATAAACCAGCATAAAAGATTGCAAAAAATCAACATAAACGTGTAGTAAATCTATTTTTATAAGAGAACCATAAAAAGGGATTATCATATATAAAATATATGCTTTTTTGTTTATAAATACACCTATCCAATGGAATGTAATTTATATTTACTTTGCACTGCGCATTTTATAATAATGTTCATTTTTTATATATTATTGTAGATTTTTTAAACATGAAAAATATAAAAAAATGTCTAGTTACTATTTTTATTATATAGATAATACATTAAGAACAAATTTTATATGGCAAAAAACAGAAAATGAATCTACTTAAATATATAGATGCACAGAAAAATATGTCATTTCAATCATTTAGGGTAGACAATGTATTTAACTAACACTGTATTCTAAAATGTACATTTTTTCTTTATCCTAGCTATACTTTTTAGCACCTTTTGAGTTGTTTTAACGGTATTTAGTATGTAAAATATATGATTTATGATCACGAAACCTATATTAGGTAATCTGCGGCAGTTCAATCCAATAAAAAAGCCTTGGTCGTTAGCTACTTACAGAATAAGCACCTTTTATAGCAGCTTAGGCGACTATATATATCAAATAGCATATAAATCTATTTATAACTTTGCAAATTACCTTTTTCAGATTAGAAATCATAAAATTTGACGTTTTTAAAACTTTAGCATCCAGATTCAATCTCAAAATCATACCTAATTTACAGAAATATATTATCTAAGAGTGTGTATAGGTTACATAAATTCCATTATTCAGTAAAAATTCTATCTCAGTGTAATAAGATATCGATCAAGTTAGTATTTTAGATGATTAGAATTACAAAAAAATTTCATATAATTATAAAAAAAAAGAAGAAAAAAACATAAATCTTGTTTTACTAGATCGCAAAAAGCTTATTTAGATGTTCAATGTAGAAAAATCTCTGAGTTTAGTATTATCCATCCCTTTTTTCGTATATAAGAAACATACTTAAAAAATCCTATTTAAAAGACATCAAAGTCAATTAAATGATATCAAAATCTTGTTTTATAATTGAATATTTTATTAAGATATAAAAATATATTCAATATTTTATGTAATTGATCATTAAAAGAAAAAATAATAATAGGACCCTTAAACTTTCTACTAAAATCCCATATCAAAATACATCAAGCATAATCTATATTGATTTAAAATTCAAAACATTTTTTTTCGATTTGGTTTATATGATAGTTATTATCACATAAAAAAACCACTAAAATTAAGAAAAAAAATAGTCGACTAAATCCACACATAAAAGTTTCAGAAACAAGAAAAATATAAAATTTATGATTTTCTTAGTATTTTACGTTTTTAAAAAATAATTTCAATAAGAAAACTTAATTTTATCATAAGAAAAAAAATCCCATTTTTTGCGATGTTCATTAGTTATAAAAAAATCGCAGATAATGAAAAATATGTGATAGCCAGAATGTGTTTCTTAGCTTATCATAGATTGAACAGCTTGTAAAAATTGGTTTTTTCGGTAAACAGGGCTTGGTTCTAGGTTTTTTTTAAGACAGAAAGAAATATGGCAACACATAAAACTCGGAATTGACCAAAAAATCAATAAATTCACCTTTTCTAAATAACGAAACCTAGTAAAACATATGTACAAATTTTAGCTATGTCTAATAGAGTATATAAATATCCATTATAAAATAAAAAAATCTTAAATATAACCAAGTTGGTTATGGCTATATATACACAAAAAGATGATTTTATCTTCTATCGACTTTAGATAATGTATTCTTCATGTCATAAATTATCATTGTACTATTTCTTTCTGTGCTAGTGGACATATTTATCACCACTTATTCGGCTATTCAGCGACATAATTCAGCTAAAAGTAATAAAATTATGTTTAAAATATGATTGATATGTCTTTTTGTTACAAACGAAATGCATAAAACTTGTTTTTTCTCATCTCGCTGCAGACATATTATATTTAAAATAGCATAGAACATCGATAATATAACATGACGCATGAAATATTTATAATAAAAATGACGAATAACATTAAATATTAAATAAAAGATTGTTTTTTTAACATAAAGGATTTTTTCTAATCAAATAGAAGAGTAGAAAACCGCCTATATAAAGAAAAAAACCAAAAGATTGGTATAAATATGATAATAGAGCCACAAATAATCAATAAAAATTACAATTTATGCGGAATAAAATAAAACAATAACTATAGTTTTCTATCAGAGACGTAATTTATATATCAATATTATCATATTAGAGCATTAAACTGAAAATATTTACATAAAATTCTAATATCTAGTGTCGAAAATATAAAATATTGCGTTTGAATTTTCAATCTATTTATATTTCCTTTGAAAACTTCATTTTCTTAAAAGATGAATCCATTATTAGATTATACTAAATTACTAAGCACGAAAACTATTTCGATTTCGGCAGTATATTTCTATATACATGAAAAATAAAAAAAAACTTAAAAATATAATAATTTATTAACAAGAGAGTCTTAAACAAAGAAATAAATAACAAATAAAAATACATATAATTAAATCACAAAAATTTTAATATTATTGTTTAATTGACAAATAATCTTAACATAATAAAATATTTATGGTTTTGAATATTATAAAGAACGATTGATGTGAAGATCTTTAGAACCAGAAAATCTAGTTTAATGTATATAATAGACATATATATCGCTTATTATTATTATTTATGCCAATATTAAGAATTTTATGGTGATTTATTAATTTATAGATTCTAAATGAAAATTTAAATAAAATCAGAAGAATATAAGGATAAATAATTTATAAAAAAAAAGTATAATAGTTTGTAAAAAAATGGTGAAAAATATAATAAAATAGATCACAATGTAGTGTTTATATTATATAAAAAATATTGTTCTTTTTTGTTATTCTTTCTCGTAATCCAATTTAAAAGAAAAATCAAATGTTTTGATAACTATATTTTACATCTAGAAAGTTCAAAATTAGAATAGAAAAACAATATGCTCGCATATAATTTTTTTTATGAACGCTTTTCTAACATCACGATATGTTCGAATATCTTAATCTAAAGATAAAATATCCAATAATAACAAAATAAAATAAAATAGAATGAATATATTTTTTATTTATAATAAAAAGAAAAAACCATTGTTCAGAATTTAAAGATAAATATTATAAAAGTAATAAGAATTAATTTTACTTTTACAATAAAAAAGTAAATTATTAATAATTTTGTGGATTAAGGGATAAAGGGACAAAAAAATATTAAAAACCATAAAAATGGTGGTATAATTATCATTGAAAAGGATAAAACATATAAATCTCCTATAAATAATGGCATTATTACAATTTAGTTATATATTTATGATCTACATTGCATAAGAATACAAAAACATTAACTTTCGGACTTTAATGTTATCATAGCGATGATTAAAAAGATAAACTAAAATAGAAAATCTGATAAAGGATATACAGAGAGATTATTATTTTTCGAATATATGTCTTCTTTTCAGAAAAAAAACGCTTAAATATTAACTCAATGGATAAAATATCAGTATATGACAAAAATTCGGTGAAATAGACGGAAATATCAAGGTAAAAATCGTATAATTTAATTTCCTTATCTAGAAAAGGGGTAAATTTGATCAATGACCATTTTAGTGAGCTTTTTTAGATAAAGGGCAAAAGAAAACTGTTGAGAACATAACACAGGTTTATAAAAACTAAAAAATAAAAGGATTCATAAATTTATATTCATCAATTCTAGTAAAATATAATTTTTTTTATAAGAATCGCGCACTTTTTACAAAAAATAAATAAATGAAAGATATTCTAGTATTAGCTTATTATAAATCATAAAATATAATTTCATATAAAGTAACAATATTAAACCTTTATATACATTCTTAAGTAAAATTCAAAATGCATAAATCAAGTTTATTATATGTAAAATAAAGCAAAACAGGATATTTAACATATACGATAAAACATCTTATAGAAGCTAAAGATTATTAATACATTAAGACACAAAATTGAATTATTATAAGCAAATAATTATATCCAACGAAAAACGAAAAACATAAAAACAAAAAAGCAAATGTTGATATAGAAATAATATCAAATAATTATTCAATTTACAGTGTATATTTAATTTATTAAACCCATGTCTTTAGTCATTGTAAAATTTGAACCTTCGATTGAATCTTGCTAAAAAAAATTTCAAAAATTAATTTATTTAACCCATGTCTATAATCATTGTAAAATTTGAACCTTCAGACAAAATCCATCTTTATAAAATTTCAAAAAAAAAAATTACAAAATTGATTTTATTTAACCCACGTCTTAAATCATTATAAAACATATATCTTCGGAATATATCATAATTCTTGTATATAATTCTAAAAATATAAAAATTACACTTCAATATTCTAGTGAAACAGTAAATGCTTGGCAATTCAATATTTACATCATTTATGTGGATAAAACCATGAATTTTCAAATCTAGAAATATAAAATTTATGTTCATATTTGAAAAGCTAACTATTAGATTTATTAAAAAATGGAAGATAAATAGCAACAAAATTGGTTTAAAATATAATAATAAATTTTCTAGTTTTTATCGATTTGTAAAAAAAACAACAAATATATTATTTAGTTTAACAAATAAAAAAAAAATCTAAAATAACATACGATTTTTGATTTTATTTATATAAAAACAGAAACAGAAACAAAATTTATCATAATGTAATAGTTATATCGATTAGAGAATAAATATAAAAACATTATATTACGCTATTCAAATCAAATATAATAAAGTATAAAATAATAAAATAGTTCATATAGAAGAAGTTTCTCTGGAAATAAATGTTTTTTGATGTTAATTAAATGACGCAAAAAAACTATAACGCATATGAATAAACTCAGTTTTTTAAAATATCAGAGAAGGATCTATAAAAGTATATATAGTAAAACAAAAATATCGTTTTTAAATAGTTAAACATATAAAAATCTAACGAGTAATATTCAAACCTATTTATAAGAAAAAAAATAGTTATGCAATTAAATATTAATCTTTAAATAGTTAAACATATAATTCGAAATCAATTATCTATAAAAACAAAAAAAAAACTTTTTTTATTCACACAAGGCTTAGTATGCAATTTTATAAACAAATAAAACAGATTATCAAGAAAAGGGAAAAAAACATTGTATTTTTAAGATCAAACTTACACTACGATACAGAGGATAAGTTTTAATAGTTACAGTTCATGGATTTTAAAAACGAAAACTTCAAATAGTAGCAGAAGGAATTGCATAAAAAACCTTTTTTATATTGTTTCATACCACTAATAGTATTTTTTATCGTTTTTTACAAACACGGATATGTGATTTTTTATGTCAATCGAATAGATTTAACATCACAAATAAATGTAAACTTTTACTATAGAAAAAAGCATCAGAACTTATTTGTGATAACTTTTGTAGACAATTCATTCTATCAAACATAAATATATTAAATATATTAAATATCTAAAATACAACAATTTAAATAATGCAAGTTATATAAAATCCAGGTTTTATGTTGCCAAGAAATTACGAAAAATGTATTTATTACATTTTTGGATATAATTTTAAAATATTTGGCTGTTGAAGCAATCTTAAAATATAAAAGTGATTATATATTGCAATTATATCACTTATTTATGTTTTATTCCGTAATATATACATATTTTGATGTTTTTTTTTCATTACAAAAAAGTGATAAAAGGCTATGAAATTTGTAAAAGACATCAATGGCTTTATATTTTATTCACTAAAACTGAAAGATTTTAGATGAAGATTAACTGATCATTGAAAACATGGTAAGAAATAATATCATAAACGAGTGATAAATATAATAATAGAGTCGCCCCTACCCTAGAAGGGCGACTCTATTGTTGTGTTCATTGCATCGTAATTCTAAAAATATAAATCTATTTTTTTTATAGAAACATAAAACATAGATTATCATATATAAATTGTCGAATATTTTGCTATAAAATACACTTTTTACAATAAAATTAAGTATTATTTATTTGCACTAGATATAAGATCAACATGTATTGTATTTTTGTATGTTTTTTTATCTTTTTAAACATAACAAATCTACAAAAAGGCTTGCTACTTTTTTATTATATGATAAATGCATTATAAATAAATGTTATAAGAAAAAAATATAAAATAAAACTATCAATAACTAGATGTTAATAGAAAAATGTCATGCATATTCTTATATATTTAGGAAATAGTATGTAAAAAGCACTGTATTTTAAAATAGACATTTTTTCTCTATTCTAGCTCAACTATTTAACACTTTATGGATTTTTTTAACAACAATTCGCTATAAATGTACTATTATAGTTATATTCAACATTAGACGTGTTAATTTGCGGTAGTATAATACCAAAAAGAGTTTTTATTCAGCTATCTAACAGAATTAGCATCTCTTAATAGTTATTATGGAGACTTTTTGTATCAAATAGCATATAACTCACCTGACTAGTTTATAAAAAATCACTTTCTTCAAATTTATGATCATTAAATCTGTTGTTTGTTTTACTTTAGCAAGCAGATTTAAGCTCAAAAACATGTCTATTTTACCAAAATGTGTTATCGATGAGTGTGTATAATGTACAAAAATTACTATATTTAGTTTTTATTTCATCTCAGTGTTATAACAAATCGAAAAAGTTAGTATTTTAGATGATTAGGAATATAAAAAAAATTAAAAAAAAAAGAAGAAAAAAAACATTTTTATTCGTTAACTTAAAAAATTTACTAACTTTCTATAACATTTAACAGATAAAAATTGCCTATTATAGCATTATCCACCTTTTATTTTCGTACGTAAGAAACATGCCTAAAATATAATATAAATGTACATCGAAGTCAATAAAATAAAAAAAGACAACTTAATCATATATTATTGTCTTTATAAGATATAAACATTTGTTCAATGGGATATATTATTAATTTTGCAAAAAAAGAAAAAAATAATAGGCCCCTTAGACTTTCTACTGAATTCTCGAATAAAAATAATATTTATTTAATGTGTATGTCATCGTTTGCCAAACCAATTTTATTATTCTTTTTATTGTATGAAAGATAATTATACGTAGAAAAGCCACTAAAACAAAGAAAAAAAATAGTAGCCTAAATCCCGACATAAAATCTTCAGAAACAAGAAAAAGACAATATTTATGTTTTTGCAAGTATTAAGCATATAAAAAGATTGTTTCCATATAAAATAGAATTCTATTATAAGAAAAAAAATCCCCTTTTTTCACATTTCATAAAATTATAACGAAAATCGCAAATAATATGTCATATGAATTGAAAAAAACACTTCTTTATGATTTTGATATTATTGAAGCATTAAAGTCTTCTTTTCTAAACAAACTTGGCTTGGTCTTAAGTTTTTTTTTCGAAACAGAAATAGATATGGCAACACATAAAACTTAAAATTGACCGATAAATCAATAAATTCACCTTTTACAATGTAAAATAGACTTAAAAACATATTTACAGATATCCGCCATGGCTAAGAGAGTATACAAAATATCTGTTATAATGCAAAATAAAAAAAACTTGATATAGCTAATTTCATGGTATAATATACAATAAAAAAGAGATTTTTCTTCATCATAAACGTCAAAAATCGTATTTAATATGCCAATATTATCATTGTCGTAGTTTTTTTATGCTAGCGGACATATTCAACTGAACTTATTCGGCTTTTCAGGTGACTCGATCCAGCTAAAATATAAAAATAAACATAAAAAAAGACAAAGACAACGTTTATTTGCATGAAATATATCCAAAATATGTTTTTATTTCCATCGCAGACATCTTTTGCTATAATAGAGCATAAAAAATTAATAATATAACATAGCACATAGAATATTAATAAAAAAAATCGACTATTATCATAAATTTATCATGGAATAAGCTTTTTATTTTAACATACAAGATATATACATAACCAGAAAGAAGAAAAATAATATATATAAATGATAATAAAACAAAAAAAGCTTCTTAAAATGTGAGAATGAAAGAATAAAAATCAATAATATTACAGATTATGCTATTTAAAATAGAAAAAAAAGACATAATTATATTAAAAAGAACAAATACTATTAGAAATCATACTATAGTAGTGCCTAGAACTAAAGGTATTTATAATAACCAAATAAAAGGTTATGACAATAGAAGATGATTTATTTCGTTTTTTCAAACAATTATACGTTTTTATACATTTTTGTATCTTTTTTGAATAACTTGTCAATTTTTTGTTATAAATGAATAAACGATCTAACTTTATCGATTTTACCAGTATATTTCTTTATATGAAAAAGAAAAAAAATTCTAAAAAAATAATAATTTCTTAACAATAGAATCTTAAACAAAGGTTTTGCATAATATAACTCACCAATATAGTTTTATCATCACTTTTTTTATAAATACTCTAACTGTATGAAAATATTTATGTTAAAAGAATTATGTAGAACAAATAATGAGAAGTTCTTTAAAGTTGGAAAATCCAGTATAATGTATATTATAGATATATATATTAATTATTGAAGAATTATGCCAATCTAATGTGTTTATTGGAAATTCATTAATTGATAGATTTAATATCCAAAAAAGCGCAAAAAATTAAAATTTTCAGAGAAATGAACATAAAATGTGCAAAATTTTATAATACAAATTATAAAAAAGAAAGTAATAAGGTTTAATTATACTTTTACAGCAAAAAGAACAAATAAAAATGGTAAGATGTTAATAAAATTATAGATAAGAGCACGTAAAAAGTATATAATCGCCGAAAAAAACATGCAAATAATATAATAGTTACCATAAAAACCAATAACAAACATGGAAATTAGCGACATAGTTACAATGAAGTTGTATTTTACTGATATAAATCGCATAAGAATATAGTATTTGTATTCAAGGATAAAGTTACCAACTTGTAGATTTTCTAATCCATCATATAGATTATATAGTATAAATTCAAATAAAAATATGACGGAGATATATAGTGCTGTGATCATTTTTAGAATATATTCCAAATTTTAATAAAAATAACGCGATATTTAAAAACTAAAGCGATAAATAAGGGGGAAAAAAATAAAATTTAGTGAAATGTAAAGAAAAATAATGGTCAAAACTGAACTATATTTATCCTTGATCTAGAAAAGTATAAAAAATGTACGATTATCATTTATTATCTGTAGTTTTACTTTTATTTTAAAAAGAAACCGGTTGAAGAATATCCAACAGGATTTTAAAAACCAAAAAATATAACGATTCATTTATTAATTAGTTTAAATTACAGAAAATATAATTTTGTGGTATTAGAATCGCACCTTTTAGAGAAAATAAATAAATAAAACCTATTCTAACATTCGGTGATACATTAATAGTACCATATAAAGAAACAATATGTGAACTTTATTAAAAAAAAGAACAAATCAAGATTATTATCTATAATATAGATCAAAAAGGTATTAATTATACAGATTAAACGTCTCTTAGAAGCTAAATATTATTAAAATATAAGATGCAAGCTTGAATAAATAGTTAACAAATAAATATCTCAAAATCTTTTATTTCGAATGAAAAACGTATAACATAAAAATAAAACTGCAAATCTTGATTTATAATATCGAATAAATAATATTTAGAGTTTAATATTCACAATGTATATTTTATTCGACCCGCGTCTAAAATAATTTAAAAAATTATAAATCTTCGGAGTATACCATAATTCTTGAATAAAATTTCAAAAATATGAAAATTCTACTATAATATTTTAGTCTAACAGTAAAGTATGCCAATTCAATAATTTATGTGGATAAAACCATGAATTTTTAAATCTAGAAATGTAAAATTTATGTTCACATTTGAATAGCTAACTATTAGATTTTTAGTAAATGCAAGATAATTAAATTAATAAAGCTTCATTTATACTAAAAAGAGGAATGAATGCACATAAAATTGTTTTTAAATATAATAATAATTTTTCTAGTTTTCATCAATTTGTACAAAAAACCAAGATATGATTTATATTTACACATAGAAATGAATTCTAATATAACATTCGATTTTTGATTTTATTTATATAAAAACAGAAACAGTATACAGAATTTATCATAATGTAATAGTTATATCGATTAAAAATGGATCAAGAAAATCTTTTACCAACAATAGATCAAAATAATATTTAATATACATTTTAAACATATTAAACAGTTCATCAGTATATAATGTATAAAAATATATGATTTAACATGTAAAGAGGTTTCTCTACAAATTATTTGCGATTTTTTGTTTTTTTAAAATACAGATAACAATCTTTTAAGCATACAAATATACACAGTCTTTTAAAATAATAAGATATAATCTATAAAACATACATAGTCAAACATACAAAAATCCTATTGAAATAGTTAAAAATAAAAAAATATATTTAGTAATATTCAAACTTTTTTATTAAAAAAAAAAAGAGTTAGATACTATTATGCAATTAAATATAATGATTGAAATAGTTATACATGTAAATCGAAAACAATGATTCTTGACAATGAAAAAAAAAACTTATTTATTCTGACATGACTTAGAAAGCAATTTATAAAGAAATAAAACACGTTCAGCATAAACAGGAAAAAAACTTTATTTTTTGAATGTTTTATTTCAGAACTATATAATAGATAAACTATTTTTTATTGTTCATGGATTACAAATAAAAGCTTCGATATTTAGCAAAAAAAACCCTTTATATACATTTTTTATAAAACTACGAGATTATTAATGTTTCAATATTTCTTTAAAACAAAGAATGTATTTTTTATGTCAATCGAATAGAATTACATATCACGAATTGATATAAGCTTTTAATATATAAGATACACACTCGTAATTACTTTTGTCAACATCTTATTCTATTAACAAAAATATAAAAAATTTCATATATACTACCATTTAAATAGAATATTTTTATTAAATCCAGATTTTTAGCTGATAAGACGAAAACCGTATGTAATGTATTTTCAATAAAAATTACGCTTTTTGATCATTTAAAGAATCTTTAAATAAAAGAGTGGTTGAATCTTGCAATAAAATTATTTATATATGCTATATTTTGTGATTTAGCACAGATGCGGATGTTTTTTTTTAGATGCACATAAGTGATAAAAGGCTATTGAGTTTGTAAAGAACTTCAACGCCTAATTATTTACCTCACTAAACTGGACGCTATTATAAGAAAAAATAACTATACATGAGTCGGGAATATATATAAACCAGCATAAAAGATTGCAAAAAATCAACATAAACGTGTAGTAAATCTATTTTTATAAGAGAACCATAAAAAGGGATTATCATATATAAAATATATGCTTTTTTGTTTATAAATACACCTATCCAATGGAATGTAATTTATATTTACTTTGCACTGCGCATTTTATAATAATGTTCATTTTTTATATATTATTGTAGATTTTTTAAACATGAAAAATATAAAAAAATGTCTAGTTACTATTTTTATTATATAGATAATACATTAAGAACAAATTTTATATGGCAAAAAACAGAAAATGAATCTACTTAAATATATAGATGCACAGAAAAATATGTCATTTCAATCATTTAGGGTAGACAATGTATTTAACTAACACTGTATTCTAAAATGTACATTTTTTCTTTATCCTAGCTATACTTTTTAGCACCTTTTGAGTTGTTTTAACGGTATTTAGTATGTAAAATATATGATTTATGATCACGAAACCTATATTAGGTAATCTGCGGCAGTTCAATCCAATAAAAAAGCCTTGGTCGTTAGCTACTTACAGAATAAGCACCTTTTATAGCAGCTTAGGCGACTATATATATCAAATAGCATATAAATCTATTTATAACTTTGCAAATTACCTTTTTCAGATTAGAAATCATAAAATTTGACGTTTTTAAAACTTTAGCATCCAGATTCAATCTCAAAATCATACCTAATTTACAGAAATATATTATCTAAGAGTGTGTATAGGTTACATAAATTCCATTATTCAGTAAAAATTCTATCTCAGTGTAATAAGATATCGATCAAGTTAGTATTTTAGATGATTAGAATTACAAAAAAATTTCATATAATTATAAAAAAAAAGAAGAAAAAAACATAAATCTTGTTTTACTAGATCGCAAAAAGCTTATTTAGATGTTCAATGTAGAAAAATCTCTGAGTTTAGTATTATCCATCCCTTTTTTCGTATATAAGAAACATACTTAAAAAATCCTATTTAAAAGACATCAAAGTCAATTAAATGATATCAAAATCTTGTTTTATAATTGAATATTTTATTAAGATATAAAAATATATTCAATATTTTATGTAATTGATCATTAAAAGAAAAAATAATAATAGGACCCTTAAACTTTCTACTAAAATCCCATATCAAAATACATCAAGCATAATCTATATTGATTTAAAATTCAAAACATTTTTTTTCGATTTGGTTTATATGATAGTTATTATCACATAAAAAAACCACTAAAATTAAGAAAAAAAATAGTCGACTAAATCCACACATAAAAGTTTCAGAAACAAGAAAAATATAAAATTTATGATTTTCTTAGTATTTTACGTTTTTAAAAAATAATTTCAATAAGAAAACTTAATTTTATCATAAGAAAAAAAATCCCATTTTTTGCGATGTTCATTAGTTATAAAAAAATCGCAGATAATGAAAAATATGTGATAGCCAGAATGTGTTTCTTAGCTTATCATAGATTGAACAGCTTGTAAAAATTGGTTTTTTCGGTAAACAGGGCTTGGTTCTAGGTTTTTTTTAAGACAGAAAGAAATATGGCAACACATAAAACTCGGAATTGACCAAAAAATCAATAAATTCACCTTTTCTAAATAACGAAACCTAGTAAAACATATGTACAAATTTTAGCTATGTCTAATAGAGTATATAAATATCCATTATAAAATAAAAAAATCTTAAATATAACCAAGTTGGTTATGGCTATATATACACAAAAAGATGATTTTATCTTCTATCGACTTTAGATAATGTATTCTTCATGTCATAAATTATCATTGTACTATTTCTTTCTGTGCTAGTGGACATATTTATCACCACTTATTCGGCTATTCAGCGACATAATTCAGCTAAAAGTAATAAAATTATGTTTAAAATATGATTGATATGTCTTTTTGTTACAAACGAAATGCATAAAACTTGTTTTTTCTCATCTCGCTGCAGACATATTATATTTAAAATAGCATAGAACATCGATAATATAACATGACGCATGAAATATTTATAATAAAAATGACGAATAACATTAAATATTAAATAAAAGATTGTTTTTTTAACATAAAGGATTTTTTCTAATCAAATAGAAGAGTAGAAAACCGCCTATATAAAGAAAAAAACCAAAAGATTGGTATAAATATGATAATAGAGCCACAAATAATCAATAAAAATTACAATTTATGCGGAATAAAATAAAACAATAACTATAGTTTTCTATCAGAGACGTAATTTATATATCAATATTATCATATTAGAGCATTAAACTGAAAATATTTACATAAAATTCTAATATCTAGTGTCGAAAATATAAAATATTGCGTTTGAATTTTCAATCTATTTATATTTCCTTTGAAAACTTCATTTTCTTAAAAGATGAATCCATTATTAGATTATACTAAATTACTAAGCACGAAAACTATTTCGATTTCGGCAGTATATTTCTATATACATGAAAAATAAAAAAAAACTTAAAAATATAATAATTTATTAACAAGAGAGTCTTAAACAAAGAAATAAATAACAAATAAAAATACATATAATTAAATCACAAAAATTTTAATATTATTGTTTAATTGACAAATAATCTTAACATAATAAAATATTTATGGTTTTGAATATTATAAAGAACGATTGATGTGAAGATCTTTAGAACCAGAAAATCTAGTTTAATGTATATAATAGACATATATATCGCTTATTATTATTATTTATGCCAATATTAAGAATTTTATGGTGATTTATTAATTTATAGATTCTAAATGAAAATTTAAATAAAATCAGAAGAATATAAGGATAAATAATTTATAAAAAAAAAGTATAATAGTTTGTAAAAAAATGGTGAAAAATATAATAAAATAGATCACAATGTAGTGTTTATATTATATAAAAAATATTGTTCTTTTTTGTTATTCTTTCTCGTAATCCAATTTAAAAGAAAAATCAAATGTTTTGATAACTATATTTTACATCTAGAAAGTTCAAAATTAGAATAGAAAAACAATATGCTCGCATATAATTTTTTTTATGAACGCTTTTCTAACATCACGATATGTTCGAATATCTTAATCTAAAGATAAAATATCCAATAATAACAAAATAAAATAAAATAGAATGAATATATTTTTTATTTATAATAAAAAGAAAAAACCATTGTTCAGAATTTAAAGATAAATATTATAAAAGTAATAAGAATTAATTTTACTTTTACAATAAAAAAGTAAATTATTAATAATTTTGTGGATTAAGGGATAAAGGGACAAAAAAATATTAAAAACCATAAAAATGGTGGTATAATTATCATTGAAAAGGATAAAACATATAAATCTCCTATAAATAATGGCATTATTACAATTTAGTTATATATTTATGATCTACATTGCATAAGAATACAAAAACATTAACTTTCGGACTTTAATGTTATCATAGCGATGATTAAAAAGATAAACTAAAATAGAAAATCTGATAAAGGATATACAGAGAGATTATTATTTTTCGAATATATGTCTTCTTTTCAGAAAAAAAACGCTTAAATATTAACTCAATGGATAAAATATCAGTATATGACAAAAATTCGGTGAAATAGACGGAAATATCAAAGTAAAAATCGTATAATTTAATTTCCTTATCTAGAAAAGGGGTAAATTTGATCAATGACCATTTTAGTGAGCTTTTTTAGATAAAGGGCAAAAGAAAACTGTTGAGAACATAACACAGGTTTATAAAAACTAAAAAATAAAAGGATTCATAAATTTATATTCATCAATTCTAGTAAAATATAATTTTTTTTATAAGAATCGCGCACTTTTTACAAAAAATAAATAAATGAAAGATATTCTAGTATTAGCTTATTATAAATCATAAAATATAATTTCATATAAAGTAACAATATTAAACCTTTATATACATTCTTAAGTAAAATTCAAAATGCATAAATCAAGTTTATTATATGTAAAATAAAGCAAAACAGGATATTTAACATATACGATAAAACATCTTATAGAAGCTAAAGATTATTAATACATTAAGACACAAAATTGAATTATTATAAGCAAATAATTATATCCAACGAAAAACGAAAAACATAAAAACAAAAAAGCAAATGTTGATATAGAAATAATATCAAATAATTATTCAATTTACAGTGTATATTTAATTTATTAAACCCATGTCTTTAGTCATTGTAAAATTTGAACCTTCGATTGAATCTTGCTAAAAAAAATTTCAAAAATTAATTTATTTAACCCATGTCTATAATCATTGTAAAATTTGAACCTTCAGACAAAATCCATCTTTATAAAATTTCAAAAAAAAAAATTACAAAATTGATTTTATTTAACCCACGTCTTAAATCATTATAAAACATATATCTTCGGAATATATCATAATTCTTGTATATAATTCTAAAAATATAAAAATTACACTTCAATATTCTAGTGAAACAGTAAATGCTTGGCAATTCAATATTTACATCATTTATGTGGATAAAACCATGAATTTTCAAATCTAGAAATATAAAATTTATGTTCATATTTGAAAAGCTAACTATTAGATTTATTAAAAAATGGAAGATAAATAGCAACAAAATTGGTTTAAAATATAATAATAAATTTTCTAGTTTTTATCGATTTGTAAAAAAAACAACAAATATATTATTTAGTTTAACAAATAAAAAAAAAATCTAAAATAACATACGATTTTTGATTTTATTTATATAAAAACAGAAACAGAAACAAAATTTATCATAATGTAATAGTTATATCGATTAGAGAATAAATATAAAAACATTATATTACGCTATTCAAATCAAATATAATAAAGTATAAAATAATAAAATAGTTCATATAGAAGAAGTTTCTCTGGAAATAAATGTTTTTTGATGTTAATTAAATGACGCAAAAAAACTATAACGCATATGAATAAACTCAGTTTTTTAAAATATCAGAGAAGGATCTATAAAAGTATATATAGTAAAACAAAAATATCGTTTTTAAATAGTTAAACATATAAAAATCTAACGAGTAATATTCAAACCTATTTATAAGAAAAAAAATAGTTATGCAATTAAATATTAATCTTTAAATAGTTAAACATATAATTCGAAATCAATTATCTATAAAAACAAAAAAAAAACTTTTTTTATTCACACAAGGCTTAGTATGCAATTTTATAAACAAATAAAACAGATTATCAAGAAAAGGGAAAAAAACATTGTATTTTTAAGATCAAACTTACACTACGATACAGAGGATAAGTTTTAATAGTTACAGTTCATGGATTTTAAAAACGAAAACTTCAAATAGTAGCAGAAGGAATTGCATAAAAAACCTTTTTTATATTGTTTCATACCACTAATAGTATTTTTTATCGTTTTTTACAAACACGGATATGTGATTTTTTATGTCAATCGAATAGATTTAACATCACAAATAAATGTAAACTTTTACTATAGAAAAAAGCATCAGAACTTATTTGTGATAACTTTTGTAGACAATTCATTCTATCAAACATAAATATATTAAATATATTAAATATCTAAAATACAACAATTTAAATAATGCAAGTTATATAAAATCCAGGTTTTATGTTGCCAAGAAATTACGAAAAATGTATTTATTACATTTTTGGATATAATTTTAAAATATTTGGCTGTTGAAGCAATCTTAAAATATAAAAGTGATTATATATTGCAATTATATCACTTATTTATGTTTTATTCCGTAATATATACATATTTTGATGTTTTTTTTTCATTACAAAAAAGTGATAAAAGGCTATGAAATTTGTAAAAGACATCAATGGCTTTATATTTTATTCACTAAAACTGAAAGATTTTAGATGAAGATTAACTGATCATTGAAAACATGGTAAGAAATAATATCATAAACGAGTGATAAATATAATAATAGAGTCGCCCCTACCCTAGAAGGGCGACTCTATTGTTGTGTTCATTGCATCGTAATTCTAAAAATATAAATCTATTTTTTTTATAGAAACATAAAACATAGATTATCATATATAAATTGTCGAATATTTTGCTATAAAATACACTTTTTACAATAAAATTAAGTATTATTTATTTGCACTAGATATAAGATCAACATGTATTGTATTTTTGTATGTTTTTTTATCTTTTTAAACATAACAAATCTACAAAAAGGCTTGCTACTTTTTTATTATATGATAAATGCATTATAAATAAATGTTATAAGAAAAAAATATAAAATAAAACTATCAATAACTAGATGTTAATAGAAAAATGTCATGCATATTCTTATATATTTAGGAAATAGTATGTAAAAAGCACTGTATTTTAAAATAGACATTTTTTCTCTATTCTAGCTCAACTATTTAACACTTTATGGATTTTTTTAACAACAATTCGCTATAAATGTACTATTATAGTTATATTCAACATTAGACGTGTTAATTTGCGGTAGTATAATACCAAAAAGAGTTTTTATTCAGCTATCTAACAGAATTAGCATCTCTTAATAGTTATTTAGGTGACTTTTTGTATCAAATAGCATATAACTCACCTGACTAGTTTATAAAAAATCACTTTCTTCAAATTTATGATCATTAAATCTGTTGTTTGTTTTACTTTAGCAAGCAGATTTAAGCTCAAAAACATGTCTATTTTACCAAAATGTGTTATCGATGAGTGTGTATAATGTACAAAAATTACTATATTTAGTTTTTATTTCATCTCAGTGTTATAACAAATCGAAAAAGTTAGTATTTTAGATGATTAGGAATATAAAAAAAATTAAAAAAAAAAGAAGAAAAAAAACATTTTTATTCGTTAACTTAAAAAATTTACTAACTTTCTATAACATTTAACAGATAAAAATTGCCTATTATAGCATTATCCACCTTTTATTTTCGTACGTAAGAAACATGCCTAAAATATAATATAAATGTACATCGAAGTCAATAAAATAAAAAAAGACAACTTAATCATATATTATTGTCTTTATAAGATATAAACATTTGTTCAATGGGATATATTATTAATTTTGCAAAAAAAGAAAAAAATAATAGGCCCCTTAGACTTTCTACTGAATTCTCGAATAAAAATAATATTTATTTAATGTGTATGTCATCGTTTGCCAAACCAATTTTATTATTCTTTTTATTGTATGAAAGATAATTATACGTAGAAAAGCCACTAAAACAAAGAAAAAAAATAGTAGCCTAAATCCCGACATAAAATCTTCAGAAACAAGAAAAAGACAATATTTATGTTTTTGCAAGTATTAAGCATATAAAAAGATTGTTTCCATATAAAATAGAATTCTATTATAAGAAAAAAAATCCCCTTTTTTCACATTTCATAAAATTATAACGAAAATCGCAAATAATATGTCATATGAATTGAAAAAAACACTTCTTTATGATTTTGATATTATTGAAGCATTAAAGTCTTCTTTTCTAAACAAACTTGGCTTGGTCTTAAGTTTTTTTTTCGAAACAGAAATAGATATGGCAACACATAAAACTTAAAATTGACCGATAAATCAATAAATTCACCTTTTACAATGTAAAATAGACTTAAAAACATATTTACAGATATCCGCCATGGCTAAGAGAGTATACAAAATATCTGTTATAATGCAAAATAAAAAAAACTTGATATAGCTAATTTCATGGTATAATATACAATAAAAAAGAGATTTTTCTTCATCATAAACGTCAAAAATCGTATTTAATATGCCAATATTATCATTGTCGTAGTTTTTTTTATGCTAGCGGACATATTCAACTGAACTTATTCGGCTTTTCAGGTGACTCGATCCAGCTAAAATATAAAAATAAACATAAAAAAAGACAAAGACAACGTTTATTTGCATGAAATATATCCAAAATATGTTTTTATTTCCATCGCAGACATCTTTTGCTATAATAGAGCATAAAAAATTAATAATATAACATAGCACATAGAATATTAATAAAAAAAATCGACTATTATCATAAATTTATCATGGAATAAGCTTTTTATTTTAACATACAAGATATATACATAACCAGAAAGAAGAAAAATAATATATATAAATGATAATAAAACAAAAAAAGCTTCTTAAAATGTGAGAATGAAAGAATAAAAATCAATAATATTACAGATTATGCTATTTAAAATAGAAAAAAAAGACATAATTATATTAAAAAGAACAAATACTATTAGAAATCATACTATAGTAGTGCCTAGAACTAAAGGTATTTATAATAACCAAATAAAAGGTTATGACAATAGAAGATGATTTATTTCGTTTTTTCAAACAATTATACGTTTTTATACATTTTTGTATCTCTTTTGAATAACTTGTCAATTTTTTGTTATAAATGAATAAACGATCTAACTTTATCGATTTTACCAGTATATTTCTTTATATGAAAAAGAAAAAAAATTCTAAAAAAATAATAATTTCTTAACAATAGAATCTTAAACAAAGGTTTTGCATAATATAACTCACCAATATAGTTTTATCATCACTTTTTTTATAAATACTCTAACTGTATGAAAATATTTATGTTAAAAGAATTATGTAGAACAAATAATGAGAAGTTCTTTAAAGTTGGAAAATCCAGTATAATGTATATTATAGATATATATATTAATTATTGAAGAATTATGCCAATCTAATGTGTTTATTGGAAATTCATTAATTGATAGATTTAATATCCAAAAAAGCGCAAAAAATTAAAATTTTCAGAGAAATGAACATAAAATGTGCAAAATTTTATAATACAAATTATAAAAAAGAAAGTAATAAGGTTTAATTATACTTTTACAGCAAAAAGAACAAATAAAAATGGTAAGATGTTAATAAAATTATAGATAAGAGCACGTAAAAAGTATATAATCGCCGAAAAAAACATGCAAATAATATAATAGTTACCATAAAAACCAATAACAAACATGGAAATTAGCGACATAGTTACAATGAAGTTGTATTTTACTGATATAAATCGCATAAGAATATAGTATTTGTATTCAAGGATAAAGTTACCAACTTGTAGATTTTCTAATCCATCATATAGATTATATAGTATAAATTCAAATAAAAATATGACGGAGATATATAGTGCTGTGATCATTTTTAGAATATATTCCAAATTTTAATAAAAATAACGCGATATTTAAAAACTAAAGCGATAAATAAGGGGGAAAAAAATAAAATTTAGTGAAATGTAAAGAAAAATAATGGTCAAAACTGAACTATATTTATCCTTGATCTAGAAAAGTATAAAAAATGTACGATTATCATTTATTATCTGTAGTTTTACTTTTATTTTAAAAAGAAACCGGTTGAAGAATATCCAACAGGATTTTAAAAACCAAAAAATATAACGATTCATTTATTAATTAGTTTAAATTACAGAAAATATAATTTTGTGGTATTAGAATCGCACCTTTTAGAGAAAATAAATAAATAAAACCTATTCTAACATTCGGTGATACATTAATAGTACCATATAAAGAAACAATATGTGAACTTTATTAAAAAAAAGAACAAATCAAGATTATTATCTATAATATAGATCAAAAAGGTATTAATTATACAGATTAAACGTCTCTTAGAAGCTAAATATTATTAAAATATAAGATGCAAGCTTGAATAAATAGTTAACAAATAAATATCTCAAAATCTTTTATTTCGAATGAAAAACGTATAACATAAAAATAAAACTGCAAATCTTGATTTATAATATCGAATAAATAATATTTAGAGTTTAATATTCACAATGTATATTTTATTCGACCCACGTCTAAAATAATTTAAAAAATTATAAATCTTCGGAGTATACCATAATTCTTGAATAAAATTTCAAAAATATGAAAATTCTACTATAATATTTTAGTCTAACAGTAAAGTATGCCAATTCAATAATTTATGTGGATAAAACCATGAATTTTTAAATCTAGAAATGTAAAATTTATGTTCACATTTGAATAGCTAACTATTAGATTTTTAGTAAATGCAAGATAATTAAATTAATAAAGCTTCATTTATACTAAAAAGAGGAATGAATGCACATAAAATTGTTTTTAAATATAATAATAATTTTTCTAGTTTTCATCAATTTGTACAAAAAACCAAGATATGATTTATATTTACACATAGAAATGAATTCTAATATAACATTCGATTTTTGATTTTATTTATATAAAAACAGAAACAGTATACAGAATTTATCATAATGTAATAGTTATATCGATTAAAAATGGATCAAGAAAATCTTTTACCAACAATAGATCAAAATAATATTTAATATACATTTTAAACATATTAAACAGTTCATCAGTATATAATGTATAAAAATATATGATTTAACATGTAAAGAGGTTTCTCTACAAATTATTTGCGATTTTTTGTTTTTTTAAAATACAGATAACAATCTTTTAAGCATACAAATATACACAGTCTTTTAAAATAATAAGATATAATCTATAAAACATACATAGTCAAACATACAAAAATCCTATTGAAATAGTTAAAAATAAAAAAATATATTTAGTAATATTCAAACTTTTTTATTAAAAAAAAAAAGAGTTAGATACTATTATGCAATTAAATATAATGATTGAAATAGTTATACATGTAAATCGAAAACAATGATTCTTGACAATGAAAAAAAAAACTTATTTATTCTGACATGACTTAGAAAGCAATTTATAAAGAAATAAAACACGTTCAGCATAAACAGGAAAAAAACTTTATTTTTTGAATGTTTTATTTCAGAACTATATAATAGATAAACTATTTTTTATTGTTCATGGATTACAAATAAAAGCTTCGATATTTAGCAAAAAAAACCCTTTATATACATTTTTTATAAAACTACGAGATTATTAATGTTTCAATATTTCTTTAAAACAAAGAATGTATTTTTTATGTCAATCGAATAGAATTACATATCACGAATTGATATAAGCTTTTAATATATAAGATACACACTCGTAATTACTTTTGTCAACATCTTATTCTATTAACAAAAATATAAAAAATTTCATATATACTACCATTTAAATAGAATATTTTTATTAAATCCAGATTTTTAGCTGATAAGACGAAAACCGTATGTAATGTATTTTCAATAAAAATTACGCTTTTTGATCATTTAAAGAATCTTTAAATAAAAGAGTGGTTGAATCTTGCAATAAAATTATTTATATATGCTATATTTTGTGATTTAGCACAGATGCGGATGTTTTTTTTTAGATGCACATAAGTGATAAAAGGCTATTGAGTTTGTAAAGAACTTCAACGCCTAATTATTTACCTCACTAAACTGGACGCTATTATAAGAAAAAATAACTATACATGAGTCGGGAATATATATAAACCAGCATAAAAGATTGCAAAAAATCAACATAAACGTGTAGTAAATCTATTTTTATAAGAGAACCATAAAAAGGGATTATCATATATAAAATATATGCTTTTTTGTTTATAAATACACCTATCCAATGGAATGTAATTTATATTTACTTTGCACTGCGCATTTTATAATAATGTTCATTTTTTATATATTATTGTAGATTTTTTAAACATGAAAAATATAAAAAAATGTCTAGTTACTATTTTTATTATATAGATAATACATTAAGAACAAATTTTATATGGCAAAAAACAGAAAATGAATCTACTTAAATATATAGATGCACAGAAAAATATGTCATTTCAATCATTTAGGGTAGACAATGTATTTAACTAACACTGTATTCTAAAATGTACATTTTTTCTTTATCCTAGCTATACTTTTTAGCACCTTTTGAGTTGTTTTAACGGTATTTAGTATGTAAAATATATGATTTATGATCACGAAACCTATATTAGGTAATCTGCGGCAGTTCAATCCAATAAAAAAGCCTTGGTCGTTAGCTACTTACAGAATAAGCACCTTTTATAGCAGCTTAGGCGACTATATATATCAAATAGCATATAAATCTATTTATAACTTTGCAAATTACCTTTTTCAGATTAGAAATCATAAAATTTGACGTTTTTAAAACTTTAGCATCCAGATTCAATCTCAAAATCATACCTAATTTACAGAAATATATTATCTAAGAGTGTGTATAGGTTACATAAATTCCATTATTCAGTAAAAATTCTATCTCAGTGTAATAAGATATCGATCAAGTTAGTATTTTAGATGATTAGAATTACAAAAAAATTTCATATAATTATAAAAAAAAAGAAGAAAAAAACATAAATCTTGTTTTACTAGATCGCAAAAAGCTTATTTAGATGTTCAATGTAGAAAAATCTCTGAGTTTAGTATTATCCATCCCTTTTTTCGTATATAAGAAACATACTTAAAAAATCCTATTTAAAAGACATCAAAGTCAATTAAATGATATCAAAATCTTGTTTTATAATTGAATATTTTATTAAGATATAAAAATATATTCAATATTTTATGTAATTGATCATTAAAAGAAAAAATAATAATAGGACCCTTAAACTTTCTACTAAAATCCCATATCAAAATACATCAAGCATAATCTATATTGATTTAAAATTCAAAACATTTTTTTTCGATTTGGTTTATATGATAGTTATTATCACATAAAAAAACCACTAAAATTAAGAAAAAAAATAGTCGACTAAATCCACACATAAAAGTTTCAGAAACAAGAAAAATATAAAATTTATGATTTTCTTAGTATTTTACGTTTTTAAAAAATAATTTCAATAAGAAAACTTAATTTTATCATAAGAAAAAAAATCCCATTTTTTGCGATGTTCATTAGTTATAAAAAAATCGCAGATAATGAAAAATATGTGATAGCCAGAATGTGTTTCTTAGCTTATCATAGATTGAACAGCTTGTAAAAATTGGTTTTTTCGGTAAACAGGGCTTGGTTCTAGGTTTTTTTTAAGACAGAAAGAAATATGGCAACACATAAAACTCGGAATTGACCAAAAAATCAATAAATTCACCTTTTCTAAATAACGAAACCTAGTAAAACATATGTACAAATTTTAGCTATGTCTAATAGAGTATATAAATATCCATTATAAAATAAAAAAATCTTAAATATAACCAAGTTGGTTATGGCTATATATACACAAAAAGATGATTTTATCTTCTATCGACTTTAGATAATGTATTCTTCATGTCATAAATTATCATTGTACTATTTCTTTCTGTGCTAGTGGACATATTTATCACCACTTATTCGGCTATTCAGCGACATAATTCAGCTAAAAGTAATAAAATTATGTTTAAAATATGATTGATATGTCTTTTTGTTACAAACGAAATGCATAAAACTTGTTTTTTCTCATCTCGCTGCAGACATATTATATTTAAAATAGCATAGAACATCGATAATATAACATGACGCATGAAATATTTATAATAAAAATGACGAATAACATTAAATATTAAATAAAAGATTGTTTTTTTAACATAAAGGATTTTTTCTAATCAAATAGAAGAGTAGAAAACCGCCTATATAAAGAAAAAAACCAAAAGATTGGTATAAATATGATAATAGAGCCACAAATAATCAATAAAAATTACAATTTATGCGGAATAAAATAAAACAATAACTATAGTTTTCTATCAGAGACGTAATTTATATATCAATATTATCATATTAGAGCATTAAACTGAAAATATTTACATAAAATTCTAATATCTAGTGTCGAAAATATAAAATATTGCGTTTGAATTTTCAATCTATTTATATTTCCTTTGAAAACTTCATTTTCTTAAAAGATGAATCCATTATTAGATTATACTAAATTACTAAGCACGAAAACTATTTCGATTTCGGCAGTATATTTCTATATACATGAAAAATAAAAAAAAACTTAAAAATATAATAATTTATTAACAAGAGAGTCTTAAACAAAGAAATAAATAACAAATAAAAATACATATAATTAAATCACAAAAATTTTAATATTATTGTTTAATTGACAAATAATCTTAACATAATAAAATATTTATGGTTTTGAATATTATAAAGAACGATTGATGTGAAGATCTTTAGAACCAGAAAATCTAGTTTAATGTATATAATAGACATATATATCGCTTATTATTATTATTTATGCCAATATTAAGAATTTTATGGTGATTTATTAATTTATAGATTCTAAATGAAAATTTAAATAAAATCAGAAGAATATAAGGATAAATAATTTATAAAAAAAAAGTATAATAGTTTGTAAAAAAATGGTGAAAAATATAATAAAATAGATCACAATGTAGTGTTTATATTATATAAAAAATATTGTTCTTTTTTGTTATTCTTTCTCGTAATCCAATTTAAAAGAAAAATCAAATGTTTTGATAACTATATTTTACATCTAGAAAGTTCAAAATTAGAATAGAAAAACAATATGCTCGCATATAATTTTTTTTATGAACGCTTTTCTAACATCACGATATGTTCGAATATCTTAATCTAAAGATAAAATATCCAATAATAACAAAATAAAATAAAATAGAATGAATATATTTTTTATTTATAATAAAAAGAAAAAACCATTGTTCAGAATTTAAAGATAAATATTATAAAAGTAATAAGAATTAATTTTACTTTTACAATAAAAAAGTAAATTATTAATAATTTTGTGGATTAAGGGATGGTAAAAAGTAAAAAAATATTAAAAACCATAAAAATGGTGGTATAATTATCATTGAAAAGGATAAAACATATAAATCTCCTATAAATAATGGCATTATTACAATTTAGTTATATATTTATGATCTACATTGCATAAGAATACAAAAACATTAACTTTCGGACTTTAATGTTATCATAGCGATGATTAAAAAGATAAACTAAAATAGAAAATCTGATAAAGGATATACAGAGAGATTATTATTTTTCGAATATATGTCTTCTTTTCAGAAAAAAAACGCTTAAATATTAACTCAATGGATAAAATATCAGTATATGACAAAAATTCGGTGAAATAGACGGAAATATCAAGGTAAAAATCGTATAATTTAATTTCCTTATCTAGAAAAGGGGTAAATTTGATCAATGACCATTTTAGTGAGCTTTTTTAGATAAAGGGCAAAAGAAAACTGTTGAGAACATAACACAGGTTTATAAAAACTAAAAAATAAAAGGATTCATAAATTTATATTCATCAATTCTAGTAAAATATAATTTTTTTTATAAGAATCGCGCACTTTTTACAAAAAATAAATAAATGAAAGATATTCTAGTATTAGCTTATTATAAATCATAAAATATAATTTCATATAAAGTAACAATATTAAACCTTTATATACATTCTTAAGTAAAATTCAAAATGCATAAATCAAGTTTATTATATGTAAAATAAAGCAAAACAGGATATTTAACATATACGATAAAACATCTTATAGAAGCTAAAGATTATTAATACATTAAGACACAAAATTGAATTATTATAAGCAAATAATTATATCCAACGAAAAACGAAAAACATAAAAACAAAAAAGCAAATGTTGATATAGAAATAATATCAAATAATTATTCAATTTACAGTGTATATTTAATTTATTAAACCCATGTCTTTAGTCATTGTAAAATTTGAACCTTCGATTGAATCTTGCTAAAAAAAATTTCAAAAATTAATTTATTTAACCCATGTCTATAATCATTGTAAAATTTGAACCTTCAGACAAAATCCATCTTTATAAAATTTCAAAAAAAAAAATTACAAAATTGATTTTATTTAACCCACGTCTTAAATCATTATAAAACATATATCTTCGGAATATATCATAATTCTTGTATATAATTCTAAAAATATAAAAATTACACTTCAATATTCTAGTGAAACAGTAAATGCTTGGCAATTCAATATTTACATCATTTATGTGGATAAAACCATGAATTTTCAAATCTAGAAATATAAAATTTATGTTCATATTTGAAAAGCTAACTATTAGATTTATTAAAAAATGGAAGATAAATAGCAACAAAATTGGTTTAAAATATAATAATAAATTTTCTAGTTTTTATCGATTTGTAAAAAAAACAACAAATATATTATTTAGTTTAACAAATAAAAAAAAAATCTAAAATAACATACGATTTTTGATTTTATTTATATAAAAACAGAAACAGAAACAAAATTTATCATAATGTAATAGTTATATCGATTAGAGAATAAATATAAAAACATTATATTACGCTATTCAAATCAAATATAATAAAGTATAAAATAATAAAATAGTTCATATAGAAGAAGTTTCTCTGGAAATAAATGTTTTTTGATGTTAATTAAATGACGCAAAAAAACTATAACGCATATGAATAAACTCAGTTTTTTAAAATATCAGAGAAGGATCTATAAAAGTATATATAGTAAAACAAAAATATCGTTTTTAAATAGTTAAACATATAAAAATCTAACGAGTAATATTCAAACCTATTTATAAGAAAAAAAATAGTTATGCAATTAAATATTAATCTTTAAATAGTTAAACATATAATTCGAAATCAATTATCTATAAAAACAAAAAAAAAACTTTTTTTATTCACACAAGGCTTAGTATGCAATTTTATAAACAAATAAAACAGATTATCAAGAAAAGGGAAAAAAACATTGTATTTTTAAGATCAAACTTACACTACGATACAGAGGATAAGTTTTAATAGTTACAGTTCATGGATTTTAAAAACGAAAACTTCAAATAGTAGCAGAAGGAATTGCATAAAAAACCTTTTTTATATTGTTTCATACCACTAATAGTATTTTTTATCGTTTTTTACAAACACGGATATGTGATTTTTTATGTCAATCGAATAGATTTAACATCACAAATAAATGTAAACTTTTACTATAGAAAAAAGCATCAGAACTTATTTGTGATAACTTTTGTAGACAATTCATTCTATCAAACATAAATATATTAAATATATTAAATATCTAAAATACAACAATTTAAATAATGCAAGTTATATAAAATCCAGGTTTTATGTTGCCAAGAAATTACGAAAAATGTATTTATTACATTTTTGGATATAATTTTAAAATATTTGGCTGTTGAAGCAATCTTAAAATATAAAAGTGATTATATATTGCAATTATATCACTTATTTATGTTTTATTCCGTAATATATACATATTTTGATGTTTTTTTTTCATTACAAAAAAGTGATAAAAGGCTATGAAATTTGTAAAAGACATCAATGGCTTTATATTTTATTCACTAAAACTGAAAGATTTTAGATGAAGATTAACTGATCATTGAAAACATGGTAAGAAATAATATCATAAACGAGTGATAAATATAATAATAGAGTCGCCCCTACCCTAGAAGGGCGACTCTATTGTTGTGTTCATTGCATCGTAATTCTAAAAATATAAATCTATTTTTTTTATAGAAACATAAAACATAGATTATCATATATAAATTGTCGAATATTTTGCTATAAAATACACTTTTTACAATAAAATTAAGTATTATTTATTTGCACTAGATATAAGATCAACATGTATTGTATTTTTGTATGTTTTTTTATCTTTTTAAACATAACAAATCTACAAAAAGGCTTGCTACTTTTTTATTATATGATAAATGCATTATAAATAAATGTTATAAGAAAAAAATATAAAATAAAACTATCAATAACTAGATGTTAATAGAAAAATGTCATGCATATTCTTATATATTTAGGAAATAGTATGTAAAAAGCACTGTATTTTAAAATAGACATTTTTTCTCTATTCTAGCTCAACTATTTAACACTTTATGGATTTTTTTAACAACAATTCGCTATAAATGTACTATTATAGTTATATTCAACATTAGACGTGTTAATTTGCGGTAGTATAATACCAAAAAGAGTTTTTATTCAGCTATCTAACAGAATTAGCATCTCTTAATAGTTATTATGGAGACTTTTTGTATCAAATAGCATATAACTCACCTGACTAGTTTATAAAAAATCACTTTCTTCAAATTTATGATCATTAAATCTGTTGTTTGTTTTACTTTAGCAAGCAGATTTAAGCTCAAAAACATGTCTATTTTACCAAAATGTGTTATCGATGAGTGTGTATAATGTACAAAAATTACTATATTTAGTTTTTATTTCATCTCAGTGTTATAACAAATCGAAAAAGTTAGTATTTTAGATGATTAGGAATATAAAAAAAATTAAAAAAAAAAGAAGAAAAAAAACATTTTTATTCGTTAACTTAAAAAATTTACTAACTTTCTATAACATTTAACAGATAAAAATTGCCTATTATAGCATTATCCACCTTTTATTTTCGTACGTAAGAAACATGCCTAAAATATAATATAAATGTACATCGAAGTCAATAAAATAAAAAAAGACAACTTAATCATATATTATTGTCTTTATAAGATATAAACATTTGTTCAATGGGATATATTATTAATTTTGCAAAAAAAGAAAAAAATAATAGGCCCCTTAGACTTTCTACTGAATTCTCGAATAAAAATAATATTTATTTAATGTGTATGTCATCGTTTGCCAAACCAATTTTATTATTCTTTTTATTGTATGAAAGATAATTATACGTAGAAAAGCCACTAAAACAAAGAAAAAAAATAGTAGCCTAAATCCCGACATAAAATCTTCAGAAACAAGAAAAAGACAATATTTATGTTTTTGCAAGTATTAAGCATATAAAAAGATTGTTTCCATATAAAATAGAATTCTATTATAAGAAAAAAAATCCCCTTTTTTCACATTTCATAAAATTATAACGAAAATCGCAAATAATATGTCATATGAATTGAAAAAAACACTTCTTTATGATTTTGATATTATTGAAGCATTAAAGTCTTCTTTTCTAAACAAACTTGGCTTGGTCTTAAGTTTTTTTTTCGAAACAGAAATAGATATGGCAACACATAAAACTTAAAATTGACCGATAAATCAATAAATTCACCTTTTACAATGTAAAATAGACTTAAAAACATATTTACAGATATCCGCCATGGCTAAGAGAGTATACAAAATATCTGTTATAATGCAAAATAAAAAAAACTTGATATAGCTAATTTCATGGTATAATATACAATAAAAAAGAGATTTTTCTTCATCATAAACGTCAAAAATCGTATTTAATATGCCAATATTATCATTGTCGTAGTTTTTTTTATGCTAGCGGACATATTCAACTGAACTTATTCGGCTTTTCAGGTGACTCGATCCAGCTAAAATATAAAAATAAACATAAAAAAAGACAAAGACAACGTTTATTTGCATGAAATATATCCAAAATATGTTTTTATTTCCATCGCAGACATCTTTTGCTATAATAGAGCATAAAAAATTAATAATATAACATAGCACATAGAATATTAATAAAAAAAATCGACTATTATCATAAATTTATCATGGAATAAGCTTTTTATTTTAACATACAAGATATATACATAACCAGAAAGAAGAAAAATAATATATATAAATGATAATAAAACAAAAAAAGCTTCTTAAAATGTGAGAATGAAAGAATAAAAATCAATAATATTACAGATTATGCTATTTAAAATAGAAAAAAAAGACATAATTATATTAAAAAGAACAAATACTATTAGAAATCATACTATAGTAGTGCCTAGAACTAAAGGTATTTATAATAACCAAATAAAAGGTTATGACAATAGAAGATGATTTATTTCGTTTTTTCAAACAATTATACGTTTTTATACATTTTTGTATCTCTTTTGAATAACTTGTCAATTTTTTGTTATAAATGAATAAACGATCTAACTTTATCGATTTTACCAGTATATTTCTTTATATGAAAAAGAAAAAAAATTCTAAAAAAATAATAATTTCTTAACAATAGAATCTTAAACAAAGGTTTTGCATAATATAACTCACCAATATAGTTTTATCATCACTTTTTTTATAAATACTCTAACTGTATGAAAATATTTATGTTAAAAGAATTATGTAGAACAAATAATGAGAAGTTCTTTAAAGTTGGAAAATCCAGTATAATGTATATTATAGATATATATATTAATTATTGAAGAATTATGCCAATCTAATGTGTTTATTGGAAATTCATTAATTGATAGATTTAATATCCAAAAAAGCGCAAAAAATTAAAATTTTCAGAGAAATGAACATAAAATGTGCAAAATTTTATAATACAAATTATAAAAAAGAAAGTAATAAGGTTTAATTATACTTTTACAGCAAAAAGAACAAATAAAAATGGTAAGATGTTAATAAAATTATAGATAAGAGCACGTAAAAAGTATATAATCGCCGAAAAAAACATGCAAATAATATAATAGTTACCATAAAAACCAATAACAAACATGGAAATTAGCGACATAGTTACAATGAAGTTGTATTTTACTGATATAAATCGCATAAGAATATAGTATTTGTATTCAAGGATAAAGTTACCAACTTGTAGATTTTCTAATCCATCATATAGATTATATAGTATAAATTCAAATAAAAATATGACGGAGATATATAGTGCTGTGATCATTTTTAGAATATATTCCAAATTTTAATAAAAATAACGCGATATTTAAAAACTAAAGCGATAAATAAGGGGGAAAAAAATAAAATTTAGTGAAATGTAAAGAAAAATAATGGTCAAAACTGAACTATATTTATCCTTGATCTAGAAAAGTATAAAAAATGTACGATTATCATTTATTATCTGTAGTTTTACTTTTATTTTAAAAAGAAACCGGTTGAAGAATATCCAACAGGATTTTAAAAACCAAAAAATATAACGATTCATTTATTAATTAGTTTAAATTACAGAAAATATAATTTTGTGGTATTAGAATCGCACCTTTTAGAGAAAATAAATAAATAAAACCTATTCTAACATTCGGTGATACATTAATAGTACCATATAAAGAAACAATATGTGAACTTTATTAAAAAAAAGAACAAATCAAGATTATTATCTATAATATAGATCAAAAAGGTATTAATTATACAGATTAAACGTCTCTTAGAAGCTAAATATTATTAAAATATAAGATGCAAGCTTGAATAAATAGTTAACAAATAAATATCTCAAAATCTTTTATTTCGAATGAAAAACGTATAACATAAAAATAAAACTGCAAATCTTGATTTATAATATCGAATAAATAATATTTAGAGTTTAATATTCACAATGTATATTTTATTCGACCCACGTCTAAAATAATTTAAAAAATTATAAATCTTCGGAGTATACCATAATTCTTGAATAAAATTTCAAAAATATGAAAATTCTACTATAATATTTTAGTCTAACAGTAAAGTATGCCAATTCAATAATTTATGTGGATAAAACCATGAATTTTTAAATCTAGAAATGTAAAATTTATGTTCACATTTGAATAGCTAACTATTAGATTTTTAGTAAATGCAAGATAATTAAATTAATAAAGCTTCATTTATACTAAAAAGAGGAATGAATGCACATAAAATTGTTTTTAAATATAATAATAATTTTTCTAGTTTTCATCAATTTGTACAAAAAACCAAGATATGATTTATATTTACACATAGAAATGAATTCTAATATAACTTTCGATTTTTGATTTTATTTATATAAAAACAGAAACAGTATACAGAATTTATCATAATGTAATAGTTATATCGATTAAAAATGGATCAAGAAAATCTTTTACCAACAATAGATCAAAATAATATTTAATATACATTTTAAACATATTAAACAGTTCATCAGTATATAATGTATAAAAATATATGATTTAACATGTAAAGAGGTTTCTCTACAAATTATTTGCGATTTTTTGTTTTTTTAAAATACAGATAACAATCTTTTAAGCATACAAATATACACAGTCTTTTAAAATAATAAGATATAATCTATAAAACATACATAGTCAAACATACAAAAATCCTATTGAAATAGTTAAAAATAAAAAAATATATTTAGTAATATTCAAACTTTTTTATTAAAAAAAAAAAGAGTTAGATACTATTATGCAATTAAATATAATGATTGAAATAGTTATACATGTAAATCGAAAACAATGATTCTTGACAATGAAAAAAAAAAACTTATTTATTCTGACATGACTTAGAAAGCAATTTATAAAGAAATAAAACACGTTCAGCATAAACAGGAAAAAAACTTTATTTTTTGAATGTTTTATTTCAGAACTATATAATAGATAAACTATTTTTTATTGTTCATGGATTACAAATAAAAGCTTCGATATTTAGCAAAAAAAACCCTTTATATACATTTTTTATAAAACTACGAGATTATTAATGTTTCAATATTTCTTTAAAACAAAGAATGTATTTTTTATGTCAATCGAATAGAATTACATATCACGAATTGATATAAGCTTTTAATATATAAGATACACACTCGTAATTACTTTTGTCAACATCTTATTCTATTAACAAAAATATAAAAAATTTCATATATACTACCATTTAAATAGAATATTTTTATTAAATCCAGATTTTTAGCTGATAAGACGAAAACCGTATGTAATGTATTTTCAATAAAAATTACGCTTTTTGATCATTTAAAGAATCTTTAAATAAAAGAGTGGTTGAATCTTGCAATAAAATTATTTATATATGCTATATTTTGTGATTTAGCACAGATGCGGATGTTTTTTTTTAGATGCACATAAGTGATAAAAGGCTATTGAGTTTGTAAAGAACTTCAACGCCTAATTATTTACCTCACTAAACTGGACGCTATTATAAGAAAAAATAACTATACATGAGTCGGGAATATATATAAACCAGCATAAAAGATTGCAAAAAATCAACATAAACGTGTAGTAAATCTATTTTTATAAGAGAACCATAAAAAGGGATTATCATATATAAAATATATGCTTTTTTGTTTATAAATACACCTATCCAATGGAATGTAATTTATATTTACTTTGCACTGCGCATTTTATAATAATGTTCATTTTTTATATATTATTGTAGATTTTTTAAACATGAAAAATATAAAAAAATGTCTAGTTACTATTTTTATTATATAGATAATACATTAAGAACAAATTTTATATGGCAAAAAACAGAAAATGAATCTACTTAAATATATAGATGCACAGAAAAATATGTCATTTCAATCATTTAGGGTAGACAATGTATTTAACTAACACTGTATTCTAAAATGTACATTTTTTCTTTATCCTAGCTATACTTTTTAGCACCTTTTGAGTTGTTTTAACGGTATTTAGTATGTAAAATATATGATTTATGATCACGAAACCTATATTAGGTAATCTGCGGCAGTTCAATCCAATAAAAAAGCCTTGGTCGTTAGCTACTTACAGAATAAGCACCTTTTATAGCAGCTTAGGCGACTATATATATCAAATAGCATATAAATCTATTTATAACTTTGCAAATTACCTTTTTCAGATTAGAAATCATAAAATTTGACGTTTTTAAAACTTTAGCATCCAGATTCAATCTCAAAATCATACCTAATTTACAGAAATATATTATCTAAGAGTGTGTATAGGTTACATAAATTCCATTATTCAGTAAAAATTCTATCTCAGTGTAATAAGATATCGATCAAGTTAGTATTTTAGATGATTAGAATTACAAAAAAATTTCATATAATTATAAAAAAAAAGAAGAAAAAAACATAAATCTTGTTTTACTAGATCGCAAAAAGCTTATTTAGATGTTCAATGTAGAAAAATCTCTGAGTTTAGTATTATCCATCCCTTTTTTCGTATATAAGAAACATACTTAAAAAATCCTATTTAAAAGACATCAAAGTCAATTAAATGATATCAAAATCTTGTTTTATAATTGAATATTTTATTAAGATATAAAAATATATTCAATATTTTATGTAATTGATCATTAAAAGAAAAAATAATAATAGGACCCTTAAACTTTCTACTAAAATCCCATATCAAAATACATCAAGCATAATCTATATTGATTTAAAATTCAAAACATTTTTTTTCGATTTGGTTTATATGATAGTTATTATCACATAAAAAAACCACTAAAATTAAGAAAAAAAATAGTCGACTAAATCCACACATAAAAGTTTCAGAAACAAGAAAAATATAAAATTTATGATTTTCTTAGTATTTTACGTTTTTAAAAAATAATTTCAATAAGAAAACTTAATTTTATCATAAGAAAAAAAATCCCATTTTTTGCGATGTTCATTAGTTATAAAAAAATCGCAGATAATGAAAAATATGTGATAGCCAGAATGTGTTTCTTAGCTTATCATAGATTGAACAGCTTGTAAAAATTGGTTTTTTCGGTAAACAGGGCTTGGTTCTAGGTTTTTTTTAAGACAGAAAGAAATATGGCAACACATAAAACTCGGAATTGACCAAAAAATCAATAAATTCACCTTTTCTAAATAACGAAACCTAGTAAAACATATGTACAAATTTTAGCTATGTCTAATAGAGTATATAAATATCCATTATAAAATAAAAAAATCTTAAATATAACCAAGTTGGTTATGGCTATATATACACAAAAAGATGATTTTATCTTCTATCGACTTTAGATAATGTATTCTTCATGTCATAAATTATCATTGTACTATTTCTTTCTGTGCTAGTGGACATATTTATCACCACTTATTCGGCTATTCAGCGACATAATTCAGCTAAAAGTAATAAAATTATGTTTAAAATATGATTGATATGTCTTTTTGTTACAAACGAAATGCATAAAACTTGTTTTTTCTCATCTCGCTGCAGACATATTATATTTAAAATAGCATAGAACATCGATAATATAACATGACGCATGAAATATTTATAATAAAAATGACGAATAACATTAAATATTAAATAAAAGATTGTTTTTTTAACATAAAGGATTTTTTCTAATCAAATAGAAGAGTAGAAAACCGCCTATATAAAGAAAAAAACCAAAAGATTGGTATAAATATGATAATAGAGCCACAAATAATCAATAAAAATTACAATTTATGCGGAATAAAATAAAACAATAACTATAGTTTTCTATCAGAGACGTAATTTATATATCAATATTATCATATTAGAGCATTAAACTGAAAATATTTACATAAAATTCTAATATCTAGTGTCGAAAATATAAAATATTGCGTTTGAATTTTCAATCTATTTATATTTCCTTTGAAAACTTCATTTTCTTAAAAGATGAATCCATTATTAGATTATACTAAATTACTAAGCACGAAAACTATTTCGATTTCGGCAGTATATTTCTATATACATGAAAAATAAAAAAAAACTTAAAAATATAATAATTTATTAACAAGAGAGTCTTAAACAAAGAAATAAATAACAAATAAAAATACATATAATTAAATCACAAAAATTTTAATATTATTGTTTAATTGACAAATAATCTTAACATAATAAAATATTTATGGTTTTGAATATTATAAAGAACGATTGATGTGAAGATCTTTAGAACCAGAAAATCTAGTTTAATGTATATAATAGACATATATATCGCTTATTATTATTATTTATGCCAATATTAAGAATTTTATGGTGATTTATTAATTTATAGATTCTAAATGAAAATTTAAATAAAATCAGAAGAATATAAGGATAAATAATTTATAAAAAAAAAGTATAATAGTTTGTAAAAAAATGGTGAAAAATATAATAAAATAGATCACAATGTAGTGTTTATATTATATAAAAAATATTGTTCTTTTTTGTTATTCTTTCTCGTAATCCAATTTAAAAGAAAAATCAAATGTTTTGATAACTATATTTTACATCTAGAAAGTTCAAAATTAGAATAGAAAAACAATATGCTCGCATATAATTTTTTTTATGAACGCTTTTCTAACATCACGATATGTTCGAATATCTTAATCTAAAGATAAAATATCCAATAATAACAAAATAAAATAAAATAGAATGAATATATTTTTTATTTATAATAAAAAGAAAAAACCATTGTTCAGAATTTAAAGATAAATATTATAAAAGTAATAAGAATTAATTTTACTTTTACAATAAAAAAGTAAATTATTAATAATTTTGTGGATTAAGGGATGGTAAAAAGTAAAAAAATATTAAAAACCATAAAAATGGTGGTATAATTATCATTGAAAAGGATAAAACATATAAATCTCCTATAAATAATGGCATTATTACAATTTAGTTATATATTTATGATCTACATTGCATAAGAATACAAAAACATTAACTTTCGGACTTTAATGTTATCATAGCGATGATTAAAAAGATAAACTAAAATAGAAAATCTGATAAAGGATATACAGAGAGATTATTATTTTTCGAATATATGTCTTCTTTTCAGAAAAAAAACGCTTAAATATTAACTCAATGGATAAAATATCAGTATATGACAAAAATTCGGTGAAATAGACGGAAATATCAAGGTAAAAATCGTATAATTTAATTTCCTTATCTAGAAAAGGGGTAAATTTGATCAATGACCATTTTAGTGAGCTTTTTTAGATAAAGGGCAAAAGAAAACTGTTGAGAACATAACACAGGTTTATAAAAACTAAAAAATAAAAGGATTCATAAATTTATATTCATCAATTCTAGTAAAATATAATTTTTTTTATAAGAATCGCGCACTTTTTACAAAAAATAAATAAATGAAAGATATTCTAGTATTAGCTTATTATAAATCATAAAATATAATTTCATATAAAGTAACAATATTAAACCTTTATATACATTCTTAAGTAAAATTCAAAATGCATAAATCAAGTTTATTATATGTAAAATAAAGCAAAACAGGATATTTAACATATACGATAAAACATCTTATAGAAGCTAAAGATTATTAATACATTAAGACACAAAATTGAATTATTATAAGCAAATAATTATATCCAACGAAAAACGAAAAACATAAAAACAAAAAAGCAAATGTTGATATAGAAATAATATCAAATAATTATTCAATTTACAGTGTATATTTAATTTATTAAACCCATGTCTTTAGTCATTGTAAAATTTGAACCTTCGATTGAATCTTGCTAAAAAAAATTTCAAAAATTAATTTATTTAACCCATGTCTATAATCATTGTAAAATTTGAACCTTCAGACAAAATCCATCTTTATAAAATTTCAAAAAAAAAAATTACAAAATTGATTTTATTTAACCCACGTCTTAAATCATTATAAAACATATATCTTCGGAATATATCATAATTCTTGTATATAATTCTAAAAATATAAAAATTACACTTCAATATTCTAGTGAAACAGTAAATGCTTGGCAATTCAATATTTACATCATTTATGTGGATAAAACCATGAATTTTCAAATCTAGAAATATAAAATTTATGTTCATATTTGAAAAGCTAACTATTAGATTTATTAAAAAATGGAAGATAAATAGCAACAAAATTGGTTTAAAATATAATAATAAATTTTCTAGTTTTTATCGATTTGTAAAAAAAACAACAAATATATTATTTAGTTTAACAAATAAAAAAAAAATCTAAAATAACATACGATTTTTGATTTTATTTATATAAAAACAGAAACAGAAACAAAATTTATCATAATGTAATAGTTATATCGATTAGAGAATAAATATAAAAACATTATATTACGCTATTCAAATCAAATATAATAAAGTATAAAATAATAAAATAGTTCATATAGAAGAAGTTTCTCTGGAAATAAATGTTTTTTGATGTTAATTAAATGACGCAAAAAAACTATAACGCATATGAATAAACTCAGTTTTTTAAAATATCAGAGAAGGATCTATAAAAGTATATATAGTAAAACAAAAATATCGTTTTTAAATAGTTAAACATATAAAAATCTAACGAGTAATATTCAAACCTATTTATAAGAAAAAAAATAGTTATGCAATTAAATATTAATCTTTAAATAGTTAAACATATAATTCGAAATCAATTATCTATAAAAACAAAAAAAAAACTTTTTTTATTCACACAAGGCTTAGTATGCAATTTTATAAACAAATAAAACAGATTATCAAGAAAAGGGAAAAAAACATTGTATTTTTAAGATCAAACTTACACTACGATACAGAGGATAAGTTTTAATAGTTACAGTTCATGGATTTTAAAAACGAAAACTTCAAATAGTAGCAGAAGGAATTGCATAAAAAACCTTTTTTATATTGTTTCATACCACTAATAGTATTTTTTATCGTTTTTTACAAACACGGATATGTGATTTTTTATGTCAATCGAATAGATTTAACATCACAAATAAATGTAAACTTTTACTATAGAAAAAAGCATCAGAACTTATTTGTGATAACTTTTGTAGACAATTCATTCTATCAAACATAAATATATTAAATATATTAAATATCTAAAATACAACAATTTAAATAATGCAAGTTATATAAAATCCAGGTTTTATGTTGCCAAGAAATTACGAAAAATGTATTTATTACATTTTTGGATATAATTTTAAAATATTTGGCTGTTGAAGCAATCTTAAAATATAAAAGTGATTATATATTGCAATTATATCACTTATTTATGTTTTATTCCGTAATATATACATATTTTGATGTTTTTTTTTCATTACAAAAAAGTGATAAAAGGCTATGAAATTTGTAAAAGACATCAATGGCTTTATATTTTATTCACTAAAACTGAAAGATTTTAGATGAAGATTAACTGATCATTGAAAACATGGTAAGAAATAATATCATAAACGAGTGATAAATATAATAATAGAGTCGCCCCTACCCTAGAAGGGCGACTCTATTGTTGTGTTCATTGCATCGTAATTCTAAAAATATAAATCTATTTTTTTTATAGAAACATAAAACATAGATTATCATATATAAATTGTCGAATATTTTGCTATAAAATACACTTTTTACAATAAAATTAAGTATTATTTATTTGCACTAGATATAAGATCAACATGTATTGTATTTTTGTATGTTTTTTTATCTTTTTAAACATAACAAATCTACAAAAAGGCTTGCTACTTTTTTATTATATGATAAATGCATTATAAATAAATGTTATAAGAAAAAAATATAAAATAAAACTATCAATAACTAGATGTTAATAGAAAAATGTCATGCATATTCTTATATATTTAGGAAATAGTATGTAAAAAGCACTGTATTTTAAAATAGACATTTTTTCTCTATTCTAGCTCAACTATTTAACACTTTATGGATTTTTTTAACAACAATTCGCTATAAATGTACTATTATAGTTATATTCAACATTAGACGTGTTAATTTGCGGTAGTATAATACCAAAAAGAGTTTTTATTCAGCTATCTAACAGAATTAGCATCTCTTAATAGTTATTATGGAGACTTTTTGTATCAAATAGCATATAACTCACCTGACTAGTTTATAAAAAATCACTTTCTTCAAATTTATGATCATTAAATCTGTTGTTTGTTTTACTTTAGCAAGCAGATTTAAGCTCAAAAACATGTCTATTTTACCAAAATGTGTTATCGATGAGTGTGTATAATGTACAAAAATTACTATATTTAGTTTTTATTTCATCTCAGTGTTATAACAAATCGAAAAAGTTAGTATTTTAGATGATTAGGAATATAAAAAAAATTAAAAAAAAAAGAAGAAAAAAAACATTTTTATTCGTTAACTTAAAAAATTTACTAACTTTCTATAACATTTAACAGATAAAAATTGCCTATTATAGCATTATCCACCTTTTATTTTCGTACGTAAGAAACATGCCTAAAATATAATATAAATGTACATCGAAGTCAATAAAATAAAAAAAGACAACTTAATCATATATTATTGTCTTTATAAGATATAAACATTTGTTCAATGGGATATATTATTAATTTTGCAAAAAAAGAAAAAAATAATAGGCCCCTTAGACTTTCTACTGAATTCTCGAATAAAAATAATATTTATTTAATGTGTATGTCATCGTTTGCCAAACCAATTTTATTATTCTTTTTATTGTATGAAAGATAATTATACGTAGAAAAGCCACTAAAACAAAGAAAAAAAATAGTAGCCTAAATCCCGACATAAAATCTTCAGAAACAAGAAAAAGACAATATTTATGTTTTTGCAAGTATTAAGCATATAAAAAGATTGTTTCCATATAAAATAGAATTCTATTATAAGAAAAAAAATCCCCTTTTTTCACATTTCATAAAATTATAACGAAAATCGCAAATAATATGTCATATGAATTGAAAAAAACACTTCTTTATGATTTTGATATTATTGAAGCATTAAAGTCTTCTTTTCTAAACAAACTTGGCTTGGTCTTAAGTTTTTTTTTCGAAACAGAAATAGATATGGCAACACATAAAACTTAAAATTGACCGATAAATCAATAAATTCACCTTTTACAATGTAAAATAGACTTAAAAACATATTTACAGATATCCGCCATGGCTAAGAGAGTATACAAAATATCTGTTATAATGCAAAATAAAAAAAACTTGATATAGCTAATTTCATGGTATAATATACAATAAAAAAGAGATTTTTCTTCATCATAAACGTCAAAAATCGTATTTAATATGCCAATATTATCATTGTCGTAGTTTTTTTTATGCTAGCGGACATATTCAACTGAACTTATTCGGCTTTTCAGGTGACTCGATCCAGCTAAAATATAAAAATAAACATAAAAAAAGACAAAGACAACGTTTATTTGCATGAAATATATCCAAAATATGTTTTTATTTCCATCGCAGACATCTTTTGCTATAATAGAGCATAAAAAATTAATAATATAACATAGCACATAGAATATTAATAAAAAAAATCGACTATTATCATAAATTTATCATGGAATAAGCTTTTTATTTTAACATACAAGATATATACATAACCAGAAAGAAGAAAAATAATATATATAAATGATAATAAAACAAAAAAAGCTTCTTAAAATGTGAGAATGAAAGAATAAAAATCAATAATATTACAGATTATGCTATTTAAAATAGAAAAAAAAGACATAATTATATTAAAAAGAACAAATACTATTAGAAATCATACTATAGTAGTGCCTAGAACTAAAGGTATTTATAATAACCAAATAAAAGGTTATGACAATAGAAGATGATTTATTTCGTTTTTTCAAACAATTATACGTTTTTATACATTTTTGTATCTCTTTTGAATAACTTGTCAATTTTTTGTTATAAATGAATAAACGATCTAACTTTATCGATTTTACCAGTATATTTCTTTATATGAAAAAGAAAAAAAATTCTAAAAAAATAATAATTTCTTAACAATAGAATCTTAAACAAAGGTTTTGCATAATATAACTCACCAATATAGTTTTATCATCACTTTTTTTATAAATACTCTAACTGTATGAAAATATTTATGTTAAAAGAATTATGTAGAACAAATAATGAGAAGTTCTTTAAAGTTGGAAAATCCAGTATAATGTATATTATAGATATATATATTAATTATTGAAGAATTATGCCAATCTAATGTGTTTATTGGAAATTCATTAATTGATAGATTTAATATCCAAAAAAGCGCAAAAAATTAAAATTTTCAGAGAAATGAACATAAAATGTGCAAAATTTTATAATACAAATTATAAAAAAGAAAGTAATAAGGTTTAATTATACTTTTACAGCAAAAAAAACAAATAAAAATGGTAAGATGTTAATAAAATTATAGATAAGAGCACGTAAAAAGTATATAATCGCCGAAAAAAACATGCAAATAATATAATAGTTACCATAAAAACCAATAACAAACATGGAAATTAGCGACATAGTTACAATGAAGTTGTATTTTACTGATATAAATCGCATAAGAATATAGTATTTGTATTCAAGGATAAAGTTACCAACTTGTAGATTTTCTAATCCATCATATAGATTATATAGTATAAATTCAAATAAAAATATGACGGAGATATATAGTGCTGTGATCATTTTTAGAATATATTCCAAATTTTAATAAAAATAACGCGATATTTAAAAACTAAAGCGATAAATAAGGGGGAAAAAAATAAAATTTAGTGAAATGTAAAGAAAAATAATGGTCAAAACTGAACTATATTTATCCTTGATCTAGAAAAGTATAAAAAATGTACGATTATCATTTATTATCTGTAGTTTTACTTTTATTTTAAAAAGAAACCGGTTGAAGAATATCCAACAGGATTTTAAAAACCAAAAAATATAACGATTCATTTATTAATTAGTTTAAATTACAGAAAATATAATTTTGTGGTATTAGAATCGCACCTTTTAGAGAAAATAAATAAATAAAACCTATTCTAACATTCGGTGATACATTAATAGTACCATATAAAGAAACAATATGTGAACTTTATTAAAAAAAAGAACAAATCAAGATTATTATCTATAATATAGATCAAAAAGGTATTAATTATACAGATTAAACGTCTCTTAGAAGCTAAATATTATTAAAATATAAGATGCAAGCTTGAATAAATAGTTAACAAATAAATATCTCAAAATCTTTTATTTCGAATGAAAAACGTATAACATAAAAATAAAACTGCAAATCTTGATTTATAATATCGAATAAATAATATTTAGAGTTTAATATTCACAATGTATATTTTATTCGACCCACGTCTAAAATAATTTAAAAAATTATAAATCTTCGGAGTATACCATAATTCTTGAATAAAATTTCAAAAATATGAAAATTCTACTATAATATTTTAGTCTAACAGTAAAGTATGCCAATTCAATAATTTATGTGGATAAAACCATGAATTTTTAAATCTAGAAATGTAAAATTTATGTTCACATTTGAATAGCTAACTATTAGATTTTTAGTAAATGCAAGATAATTAAATTAATAAAGCTTCATTTATACTAAAAAGAGGAATGAATGCACATAAAATTGTTTTTAAATATAATAATAATTTTTCTAGTTTTCATCAATTTGTACAAAAAACCAAGATATGATTTATATTTACACATAGAAATGAATTCTAATATAACATTCGATTTTTGATTTTATTTATATAAAAACAGAAACAGTATACAGAATTTATCATAATGTAATAGTTATATCGATTAAAAATGGATCAAGAAAATCTTTTACCAACAATAGATCAAAATAATATTTAATATACATTTTAAACATATTAAACAGTTCATCAGTATATAATGTATAAAAATATATGATTTAACATGTAAAGAGGTTTCTCTACAAATTATTTGCGATTTTTTGTTTTTTTAAAATACAGATAACAATCTTTTAAGCATACAAATATACACAGTCTTTTAAAATAATAAGATATAATCTATAAAACATACATAGTCAAACATACAAAAATCCTATTGAAATAGTTAAAAATAAAAAAATATATTTAGTAATATTCAAACTTTTTTATTAAAAAAAAAAAGAGTTAGATACTATTATGCAATTAAATATAATGATTGAAATAGTTATACATGTAAATCGAAAACAATGATTCTTGACAATGAAAAAAAAAAACTTATTTATTCTGACATGACTTAGAAAGCAATTTATAAAGAAATAAAACACGTTCAGCATAAACAGGAAAAAAACTTTATTTTTTGAATGTTTTATTTCAGAACTATATAATAGATAAACTATTTTTTATTGTTCATGGATTACAAATAAAAGCTTCGATATTTAGCAAAAAAAACCCTTTATATACATTTTTTATAAAACTACGAGATTATTAATGTTTCAATATTTCTTTAAAACAAAGAATGTATTTTTTATGTCAATCGAATAGAATTACATATCACGAATTGATATAAGCTTTTAATATATAAGATACACACTCGTAATTACTTTTGTCAACATCTTATTCTATTAACAAAAATATAAAAAATTTCATATATACTACCATTTAAATAGAATATTTTTATTAAATCCAGATTTTTAGCTGATAAGACGAAAACCGTATGTAATGTATTTTCAATAAAAATTACGCTTTTTGATCATTTAAAGAATCTTTAAATAAAAGAGTGGTTGAATCTTGCAATAAAATTATTTATATATGCTATATTTTGTGATTTAGCACAGATGCGGATGTTTTTTTTTAGATGCACATAAGTGATAAAAGGCTATTGAGTTTGTAAAGAACTTCAACGCCTAATTATTTACCTCACTAAACTGGACGCTATTATAAGAAAAAATAACTATACATGAGTCGGGAATATATATAAACCAGCATAAAAGATTGCAAAAAATCAACATAAACGTGTAGTAAATCTATTTTTATAAGAGAACCATAAAAAGGGATTATCATATATAAAATATATGCTTTTTTGTTTATAAATACACCTATCCAATGGAATGTAATTTATATTTACTTTGCACTGCGCATTTTATAATAATGTTCATTTTTTATATATTATTGTAGATTTTTTAAACATGAAAAATATAAAAAAATGTCTAGTTACTATTTTTATTATATAGATAATACATTAAGAACAAATTTTATATGGCAAAAAACAGAAAATGAATCTACTTAAATATATAGATGCACAGAAAAATATGTCATTTCAATCATTTAGGGTAGACAATGTATTTAACTAACACTGTATTCTAAAATGTACATTTTTTCTTTATCCTAGCTATACTTTTTAGCACCTTTTGAGTTGTTTTAACGGTATTTAGTATGTAAAATATATGATTTATGATCACGAAACCTATATTAGGTAATCTGCGGCAGTTCAATCCAATAAAAAAGCCTTGGTCGTTAGCTACTTACAGAATAAGCACCTTTTATAGCAGCTTAGGCGACTATATATATCAAATAGCATATAAATCTATTTATAACTTTGCAAATTACCTTTTTCAGATTAGAAATCATAAAATTTGACGTTTTTAAAACTTTAGCATCCAGATTCAATCTCAAAATCATACCTAATTTACAGAAATATATTATCTAAGAGTGTGTATAGGTTACATAAATTCCATTATTCAGTAAAAATTCTATCTCAGTGTAATAAGATATCGATCAAGTTAGTATTTTAGATGATTAGAATTACAAAAAAATTTCATATAATTATAAAAAAAAAGAAGAAAAAAACATAAATCTTGTTTTACTAGATCGCAAAAAGCTTATTTAGATGTTCAATGTAGAAAAATCTCTGAGTTTAGTATTATCCATCCCTTTTTTCGTATATAAGAAACATACTTAAAAAATCCTATTTAAAAGACATCAAAGTCAATTAAATGATATCAAAATCTTGTTTTATAATTGAATATTTTATTAAGATATAAAAATATATTCAATATTTTATGTAATTGATCATTAAAAGAAAAAATAATAATAGGACCCTTAAACTTTCTACTAAAATCCCATATCAAAATACATCAAGCATAATCTATATTGATTTAAAATTCAAAACATTTTTTTTCGATTTGGTTTATATGATAGTTATTATCACATAAAAAAACCACTAAAATTAAGAAAAAAAATAGTCGACTAAATCCACACATAAAAGTTTCAGAAACAAGAAAAATATAAAATTTATGATTTTCTTAGTATTTTACGTTTTTAAAAAATAATTTCAATAAGAAAACTTAATTTTATCATAAGAAAAAAAATCCCATTTTTTGCGATGTTCATTAGTTATAAAAAAATCGCAGATAATGAAAAATATGTGATAGCCAGAATGTGTTTCTTAGCTTATCATAGATTGAACAGCTTGTAAAAATTGGTTTTTTCGGTAAACAGGGCTTGGTTCTAGGTTTTTTTTAAGACAGAAAGAAATATGGCAACACATAAAACTCGGAATTGACCAAAAAATCAATAAATTCACCTTTTCTAAATAACGAAACCTAGTAAAACATATGTACAAATTTTAGCTATGTCTAATAGAGTATATAAATATCCATTATAAAATAAAAAAATCTTAAATATAACCAAGTTGGTTATGGCTATATATACACAAAAAGATGATTTTATCTTCTATCGACTTTAGATAATGTATTCTTCATGTCATAAATTATCATTGTACTATTTCTTTCTGTGCTAGTGGACATATTTATCACCACTTATTCGGCTATTCAGCGACATAATTCAGCTAAAAGTAATAAAATTATGTTTAAAATATGATTGATATGTCTTTTTGTTACAAACGAAATGCATAAAACTTGTTTTTTCTCATCTCGCTGCAGACATATTATATTTAAAATAGCATAGAACATCGATAATATAACATGACGCATGAAATATTTATAATAAAAATGACGAATAACATTAAATATTAAATAAAAGATTGTTTTTTTAACATAAAGGATTTTTTCTAATCAAATAGAAGAGTAGAAAACCGCCTATATAAAGAAAAAAACCAAAAGATTGGTATAAATATGATAATAGAGCCACAAATAATCAATAAAAATTACAATTTATGCGGAATAAAATAAAACAATAACTATAGTTTTCTATCAGAGACGTAATTTATATATCAATATTATCATATTAGAGCATTAAACTGAAAATATTTACATAAAATTCTAATATCTAGTGTCGAAAATATAAAATATTGCGTTTGAATTTTCAATCTATTTATATTTCCTTTGAAAACTTCATTTTCTTAAAAGATGAATCCATTATTAGATTATACTAAATTACTAAGCACGAAAACTATTTCGATTTCGGCAGTATATTTCTATATACATGAAAAATAAAAAAAAACTTAAAAATATAATAATTTATTAACAAGAGAGTCTTAAACAAAGAAATAAATAACAAATAAAAATACATATAATTAAATCACAAAAATTTTAATATTATTGTTTAATTGACAAATAATCTTAACATAATAAAATATTTATGGTTTTGAATATTATAAAGAACGATTGATGTGAAGATCTTTAGAACCAGAAAATCTAGTTTAATGTATATAATAGACATATATATCGCTTATTATTATTATTTATGCCAATATTAAGAATTTTATGGTGATTTATTAATTTATAGATTCTAAATGAAAATTTAAATAAAATCAGAAGAATATAAGGATAAATAATTTATAAAAAAAAAGTATAATAGTTTGTAAAAAAATGGTGAAAAATATAATAAAATAGATCACAATGTAGTGTTTATATTATATAAAAAATATTGTTCTTTTTTGTTATTCTTTCTCGTAATCCAATTTAAAAGAAAAATCAAATGTTTTGATAACTATATTTTACATCTAGAAAGTTCAAAATTAGAATAGAAAAACAATATGCTCGCATATAATTTTTTTTATGAACGCTTTTCTAACATCACGATATGTTCGAATATCTTAATCTAAAGATAAAATATCCAATAATAACAAAATAAAATAAAATAGAATGAATATATTTTTTATTTATAATAAAAAGAAAAAACCATTGTTCAGAATTTAAAGATAAATATTATAAAAGTAATAAGAATTAATTTTACTTTTACAATAAAAAAGTAAATTATTAATAATTTTGTGGATTAAGGGATAAAGGGACAAAAAAATATTAAAAACCATAAAAATGGTGGTATAATTATCATTGAAAAGGATAAAACATATAAATCTCCTATAAATAATGGCATTATTACAATTTAGTTATATATTTATGATCTACATTGCATAAGAATACAAAAACATTAACTTTCGGACTTTAATGTTATCATAGCGATGATTAAAAAGATAAACTAAAATAGAAAATCTGATAAAGGATATACAGAGAGATTATTATTTTTCGAATATATGTCTTCTTTTCAGAAAAAAAACGCTTAAATATTAACTCAATGGATAAAATATCAGTATATGACAAAAATTCGGTGAAATAGACGGAAATATCAAGGTAAAAATCGTATAATTTAATTTCCTTATCTAGAAAAGGGGTAAATTTGATCAATGACCATTTTAGTGAGCTTTTTTAGATAAAGGGCAAAAGAAAACTGTTGAGAACATAACACAGGTTTATAAAAACTAAAAAATAAAAGGATTCATAAATTTATATTCATCAATTCTAGTAAAATATAATTTTTTTTATAAGAATCGCGCACTTTTTACAAAAAATAAATAAATGAAAGATATTCTAGTATTAGCTTATTATAAATCATAAAATATAATTTCATATAAAGTAACAATATTAAACCTTTATATACATTCTTAAGTAAAATTCAAAATGCATAAATCAAGTTTATTATATGTAAAATAAAGCAAAACAGGATATTTAACATATACGATAAAACATCTTATAGAAGCTAAAGATTATTAATACATTAAGACACAAAATTGAATTATTATAAGCAAATAATTATATCCAACGAAAAACGAAAAACATAAAAACAAAAAAGCAAATGTTGATATAGAAATAATATCAAATAATTATTCAATTTACAGTGTATATTTAATTTATTAAACCCATGTCTTTAGTCATTGTAAAATTTGAACCTTCGATTGAATCTTGCTAAAAAAAATTTCAAAAATTAATTTATTTAACCCATGTCTATAATCATTGTAAAATTTGAACCTTCAGACAAAATCCATCTTTATAAAATTTCAAAAAAAAAAATTACAAAATTGATTTTATTTAACCCACGTCTTAAATCATTATAAAACATATATCTTCGGAATATATCATAATTCTTGTATATAATTCTAAAAATATAAAAATTACACTTCAATATTCTAGTGAAACAGTAAATGCTTGGCAATTCAATATTTACATCATTTATGTGGATAAAACCATGAATTTTCAAATCTAGAAATATAAAATTTATGTTCATATTTGAAAAGCTAACTATTAGATTTATTAAAAAATGGAAGATAAATAGCAACAAAATTGGTTTAAAATATAATAATAAATTTTCTAGTTTTTATCGATTTGTAAAAAAAACAACAAATATATTATTTAGTTTAACAAATAAAAAAAAAATCTAAAATAACATACGATTTTTGATTTTATTTATATAAAAACAGAAACAGAAACAAAATTTATCATAATGTAATAGTTATATCGATTAGAGAATAAATATAAAAACATTATATTACGCTATTCAAATCAAATATAATAAAGTATAAAATAATAAAATAGTTCATATAGAAGAAGTTTCTCTGGAAATAAATGTTTTTTGATGTTAATTAAATGACGCAAAAAAACTATAACGCATATGAATAAACTCAGTTTTTTAAAATATCAGAGAAGGATCTATAAAAGTATATATAGTAAAACAAAAATATCGTTTTTAAATAGTTAAACATATAAAAATCTAACGAGTAATATTCAAACCTATTTATAAGAAAAAAAATAGTTATGCAATTAAATATTAATCTTTAAATAGTTAAACATATAATTCGAAATCAATTATCTATAAAAACAAAAAAAAAACTTTTTTTATTCACACAAGGCTTAGTATGCAATTTTATAAACAAATAAAACAGATTATCAAGAAAAGGGAAAAAAACATTGTATTTTTAAGATCAAACTTACACTACGATACAGAGGATAAGTTTTAATAGTTACAGTTCATGGATTTTAAAAACGAAAACTTCAAATAGTAGCAGAAGGAATTGCATAAAAAACCTTTTTTATATTGTTTCATACCACTAATAGTATTTTTTATCGTTTTTTACAAACACGGATATGTGATTTTTTATGTCAATCGAATAGATTTAACATCACAAATAAATGTAAACTTTTACTATAGAAAAAAGCATCAGAACTTATTTGTGATAACTTTTGTAGACAATTCATTCTATCAAACATAAATATATTAAATATATTAAATATCTAAAATACAACAATTTAAATAATGCAAGTTATATAAAATCCAGGTTTTATGTTGCCAAGAAATTACGAAAAATGTATTTATTACATTTTTGGATATAATTTTAAAATATTTGGCTGTTGAAGCAATCTTAAAATATAAAAGTGATTATATATTGCAATTATATCACTTATTTATGTTTTATTCCGTAATATATACATATTTTGATGTTTTTTTTTCATTACAAAAAAGTGATAAAAGGCTATGAAATTTGTAAAAGACATCAATGGCTTTATATTTTATTCACTAAAACTGAAAGATTTTAGATGAAGATTAACTGATCATTGAAAACATGGTAAGAAATAATATCATAAACGAGTGATAAATATAATAATAGAGTCGCCCCTACCCTAGAAGGGCGACTCTATTGTTGTGTTCATTGCATCGTAATTCTAAAAATATAAATCTATTTTTTTTATAGAAACATAAAACATAGATTATCATATATAAATTGTCGAATATTTTGCTATAAAATACACTTTTTACAATAAAATTAAGTATTATTTATTTGCACTAGATATAAGATCAACATGTATTGTATTTTTGTATGTTTTTTTATCTTTTTAAACATAACAAATCTACAAAAAGGCTTGCTACTTTTTTATTATATGATAAATGCATTATAAATAAATGTTATAAGAAAAAAATATAAAATAAAACTATCAATAACTAGATGTTAATAGAAAAATGTCATGCATATTCTTATATATTTAGGAAATAGTATGTAAAAAGCACTGTATTTTAAAATAGACATTTTTTCTCTATTCTAGCTCAACTATTTAACACTTTATGGATTTTTTTAACAACAATTCGCTATAAATGTACTATTATAGTTATATTCAACATTAGACGTGTTAATTTGCGGTAGTATAATACCAAAAAGAGTTTTTATTCAGCTATCTAACAGAATTAGCATCTCTTAATAGTTATTATGGAGACTTTTTGTATCAAATAGCATATAACTCACCTGACTAGTTTATAAAAAATCACTTTCTTCAAATTTATGATCATTAAATCTGTTGTTTGTTTTACTTTAGCAAGCAGATTTAAGCTCAAAAACATGTCTATTTTACCAAAATGTGTTATCGATGAGTGTGTATAATGTACAAAAATTACTATATTTAGTTTTTATTTCATCTCAGTGTTATAACAAATCGAAAAAGTTAGTATTTTAGATGATTAGGAATATAAAAAAAATTAAAAAAAAAAGAAGAAAAAAAACATTTTTATTCGTTAACTTAAAAAATTTACTAACTTTCTATAACATTTAACAGATAAAAATTGCCTATTATAGCATTATCCACCTTTTATTTTCGTACGTAAGAAACATGCCTAAAATATAATATAAATGTACATCGAAGTCAATAAAATAAAAAAAGACAACTTAATCATATATTATTGTCTTTATAAGATATAAACATTTGTTCAATGGGATATATTATTAATTTTGCAAAAAAAGAAAAAAATAATAGGCCCCTTAGACTTTCTACTGAATTCTCGAATAAAAATAATATTTATTTAATGTGTATGTCATCGTTTGCCAAACCAATTTTATTATTCTTTTTATTGTATGAAAGATAATTATACGTAGAAAAGCCACTAAAACAAAGAAAAAAAATAGTAGCCTAAATCCCGACATAAAATCTTCAGAAACAAGAAAAAGACAATATTTATGTTTTTGCAAGTATTAAGCATATAAAAAGATTGTTTCCATATAAAATAGAATTCTATTATAAGAAAAAAAATCCCCTTTTTTCACATTTCATAAAATTATAACGAAAATCGCAAATAATATGTCATATGAATTGAAAAAAACACTTCTTTATGATTTTGATATTATTGAAGCATTAAAGTCTTCTTTTCTAAACAAACTTGGCTTGGTCTTAAGTTTTTTTTTCGAAACAGAAATAGATATGGCAACACATAAAACTTAAAATTGACCGATAAATCAATAAATTCACCTTTTACAATGTAAAATAGACTTAAAAACATATTTACAGATATCCGCCATGGCTAAGAGAGTATACAAAATATCTGTTATAATGCAAAATAAAAAAAACTTGATATAGCTAATTTCATGGTATAATATACAATAAAAAAGAGATTTTTCTTCATCATAAACGTCAAAAATCGTATTTAATATGCCAATATTATCATTGTCGTAGTTTTTTTTATGCTAGCGGACATATTCAACTGAACTTATTCGGCTTTTCAGGTGACTCGATCCAGCTAAAATATAAAAATAAACATAAAAAAAGACAAAGACAACGTTTATTTGCATGAAATATATCCAAAATATGTTTTTATTTCCATCGCAGACATCTTTTGCTATAATAGAGCATAAAAAATTAATAATATAACATAGCACATAGAATATTAATAAAAAAAATCGACTATTATCATAAATTTATCATGGAATAAGCTTTTTATTTTAACATACAAGATATATACATAACCAGAAAGAAGAAAAATAATATATATAAATGATAATAAAACAAAAAAAGCTTCTTAAAATGTGAGAATGAAAGAATAAAAATCAATAATATTACAGATTATGCTATTTAAAATAGAAAAAAAAGACATAATTATATTAAAAAGAACAAATACTATTAGAAATCATACTATAGTAGTGCCTAGAACTAAAGGTATTTATAATAACCAAATAAAAGGTTATGACAATAGAAGATGATTTATTTCGTTTTTTCAAACAATTATACGTTTTTATACATTTTTGTATCTCTTTTGAATAACTTGTCAATTTTTTGTTATAAATGAATAAACGATCTAACTTTATCGATTTTACCAGTATATTTCTTTATATGAAAAAGAAAAAAAATTCTAAAAAAATAATAATTTCTTAACAATAGAATCTTAAACAAAGGTTTTGCATAATATAACTCACCAATATAGTTTTATCATCACTTTTTTTATAAATACTCTAACTGTATGAAAATATTTATGTTAAAAGAATTATGTAGAACAAATAATGAGAAGTTCTTTAAAGTTGGAAAATCCAGTATAATGTATATTATAGATATATATATTAATTATTGAAGAATTATGCCAATCTAATGTGTTTATTGGAAATTCATTAATTGATAGATTTAATATCCAAAAAAGCGCAAAAAATTAAAATTTTCAGAGAAATGAACATAAAATGTGCAAAATTTTATAATACAAATTATAAAAAAGAAAGTAATAAGGTTTAATTATACTTTTACAGCAAAAAAAACAAATAAAAATGGTAAGATGTTAATAAAATTATAGATAAGAGCACGTAAAAAGTATATAATCGCCGAAAAAAACATGCAAATAATATAATAGTTACCATAAAAACCAATAACAAACATGGAAATTAGCGACATAGTTACAATGAAGTTGTATTTTACTGATATAAATCGCATAAGAATATAGTATTTGTATTCAAGGATAAAGTTACCAACTTGTAGATTTTCTAATCCATCATATAGATTATATAGTATAAATTCAAATAAAAATATGACGGAGATATATAGTGCTGTGATCATTTTTAGAATATATTCCAAATTTTAATAAAAATAACGCGATATTTAAAAACTAAAGCGATAAATAAGGGGGAAAAAAATAAAATTTAGTGAAATGTAAAGAAAAATAATGGTCAAAACTGAACTATATTTATCCTTGATCTAGAAAAGTATAAAAAATGTACGATTATCATTTATTATCTGTAGTTTTACTTTTATTTTAAAAAGAAACCGGTTGAAGAATATCCAACAGGATTTTAAAAACCAAAAAATATAACGATTCATTTATTAATTAGTTTAAATTACAGAAAATATAATTTTGTGGTATTAGAATCGCACCTTTTAGAGAAAATAAATAAATAAAACCTATTCTAACATTCGGTGATACATTAATAGTACCATATAAAGAAACAATATGTGAACTTTATTAAAAAAAAGAACAAATCAAGATTATTATCTATAATATAGATCAAAAAGGTATTAATTATACAGATTAAACGTCTCTTAGAAGCTAAATATTATTAAAATATAAGATGCAAGCTTGAATAAATAGTTAACAAATAAATATCTCAAAATCTTTTATTTCGAATGAAAAACGTATAACATAAAAATAAAACTGCAAATCTTGATTTATAATATCGAATAAATAATATTTAGAGTTTAATATTCACAATGTATATTTTATTCGACCCACGTCTAAAATAATTTAAAAAATTATAAATCTTCGGAGTATACCATAATTCTTGAATAAAATTTCAAAAATATGAAAATTCTACTATAATATTTTAGTCTAACAGTAAAGTATGCCAATTCAATAATTTATGTGGATAAAACCATGAATTTTTAAATCTAGAAATGTAAAATTTATGTTCACATTTGAATAGCTAACTATTAGATTTTTAGTAAATGCAAGATAATTAAATTAATAAAGCTTCATTTATACTAAAAAGAGGAATGAATGCACATAAAATTGTTTTTAAATATAATAATAATTTTTCTAGTTTTCATCAATTTGTACAAAAAACCAAGATATGATTTATATTTACACATAGAAATGAATTCTAATATAACATTCGATTTTTGATTTTATTTATATAAAAACAGAAACAGTATACAGAATTTATCATAATGTAATAGTTATATCGATTAAAAATGGATCAAGAAAATCTTTTACCAACAATAGATCAAAATAATATTTAATATACATTTTAAACATATTAAACAGTTCATCAGTATATAATGTATAAAAATATATGATTTAACATGTAAAGAGGTTTCTCTACAAATTATTTGCGATTTTTTGTTTTTTTAAAATACAGATAACAATCTTTTAAGCATACAAATATACACAGTCTTTTAAAATAATAAGATATAATCTATAAAACATACATAGTCAAACATACAAAAATCCTATTGAAATAGTTAAAAATAAAAAAATATATTTAGTAATATTCAAACTTTTTTATTAAAAAAAAAAAGAGTTAGATACTATTATGCAATTAAATATAATGATTGAAATAGTTATACATGTAAATCGAAAACAATGATTCTTGACAATGAAAAAAAAAAACTTATTTATTCTGACATGACTTAGAAAGCAATTTATAAAGAAATAAAACACGTTCAGCATAAACAGGAAAAAAACTTTATTTTTTGAATGTTTTATTTCAGAACTATATAATAGATAAACTATTTTTTATTGTTCATGGATTACAAATAAAAGCTTCGATATTTAGCAAAAAAAACCCTTTATATACATTTTTTATAAAACTACGAGATTATTAATGTTTCAATATTTCTTTAAAACAAAGAATGTATTTTTTATGTCAATCGAATAGAATTACATATCACGAATTGATATAAGCTTTTAATATATAAGATACACACTCGTAATTACTTTTGTCAACATCTTATTCTATTAACAAAAATATAAAAAATTTCATATATACTACCATTTAAATAGAATATTTTTATTAAATCCAGATTTTTAGCTGATAAGACGAAAACCGTATGTAATGTATTTTCAATAAAAATTACGCTTTTTGATCATTTAAAGAATCTTTAAATAAAAGAGTGGTTGAATCTTGCAATAAAATTATTTATATATGCTATATTTTGTGATTTAGCACAGATGCGGATGTTTTTTTTTAGATGCACATAAGTGATAAAAGGCTATTGAGTTTGTAAAGAACTTCAACGCCTAATTATTTACCTCACTAAACTGGACGCTATTATAAGAAAAAATAACTATACATGAGTCGGGAATATATATAAACCAGCATAAAAGATTGCAAAAAATCAACATAAACGTGTAGTAAATCTATTTTTATAAGAGAACCATAAAAAGGGATTATCATATATAAAATATATGCTTTTTTGTTTATAAATACACCTATCCAATGGAATGTAATTTATATTTACTTTGCACTGCGCATTTTATAATAATGTTCATTTTTTATATATTATTGTAGATTTTTTAAACATGAAAAATATAAAAAAATGTCTAGTTACTATTTTTATTATATAGATAATACATTAAGAACAAATTTTATATGGCAAAAAACAGAAAATGAATCTACTTAAATATATAGATGCACAGAAAAATATGTCATTTCAATCATTTAGGGTAGACAATGTATTTAACTAACACTGTATTCTAAAATGTACATTTTTTCTTTATCCTAGCTATACTTTTTAGCACCTTTTGAGTTGTTTTAACGGTATTTAGTATGTAAAATATATGATTTATGATCACGAAACCTATATTAGGTAATCTGCGGCAGTTCAATCCAATAAAAAAGCCTTGGTCGTTAGCTACTTACAGAATAAGCACCTTTTATAGCAGCTTAGGCGACTATATATATCAAATAGCATATAAATCTATTTATAACTTTGCAAATTACCTTTTTCAGATTAGAAATCATAAAATTTGACGTTTTTAAAACTTTAGCATCCAGATTCAATCTCAAAATCATACCTAATTTACAGAAATATATTATCTAAGAGTGTGTATAGGTTACATAAATTCCATTATTCAGTAAAAATTCTATCTCAGTGTAATAAGATATCGATCAAGTTAGTATTTTAGATGATTAGAATTACAAAAAAATTTCATATAATTATAAAAAAAAAGAAGAAAAAAACATAAATCTTGTTTTACTAGATCGCAAAAAGCTTATTTAGATGTTCAATGTAGAAAAATCTCTGAGTTTAGTATTATCCATCCCTTTTTTCGTATATAAGAAACATACTTAAAAAATCCTATTTAAAAGACATCAAAGTCAATTAAATGATATCAAAATCTTGTTTTATAATTGAATATTTTATTAAGATATAAAAATATATTCAATATTTTATGTAATTGATCATTAAAAGAAAAAATAATAATAGGACCCTTAAACTTTCTACTAAAATCCCATATCAAAATACATCAAGCATAATCTATATTGATTTAAAATTCAAAACATTTTTTTTCGATTTGGTTTATATGATAGTTATTATCACATAAAAAAACCACTAAAATTAAGAAAAAAAATAGTCGACTAAATCCACACATAAAAGTTTCAGAAACAAGAAAAATATAAAATTTATGATTTTCTTAGTATTTTACGTTTTTAAAAAATAATTTCAATAAGAAAACTTAATTTTATCATAAGAAAAAAAATCCCATTTTTTGCGATGTTCATTAGTTATAAAAAAATCGCAGATAATGAAAAATATGTGATAGCCAGAATGTGTTTCTTAGCTTATCATAGATTGAACAGCTTGTAAAAATTGGTTTTTTCGGTAAACAGGGCTTGGTTCTAGGTTTTTTTTAAGACAGAAAGAAATATGGCAACACATAAAACTCGGAATTGACCAAAAAATCAATAAATTCACCTTTTCTAAATAACGAAACCTAGTAAAACATATGTACAAATTTTAGCTATGTCTAATAGAGTATATAAATATCCATTATAAAATAAAAAAATCTTAAATATAACCAAGTTGGTTATGGCTATATATACACAAAAAGATGATTTTATCTTCTATCGACTTTAGATAATGTATTCTTCATGTCATAAATTATCATTGTACTATTTCTTTCTGTGCTAGTGGACATATTTATCACCACTTATTCGGCTATTCAGCGACATAATTCAGCTAAAAGTAATAAAATTATGTTTAAAATATGATTGATATGTCTTTTTGTTACAAACGAAATGCATAAAACTTGTTTTTTCTCATCTCGCTGCAGACATATTATATTTAAAATAGCATAGAACATCGATAATATAACATGACGCATGAAATATTTATAATAAAAATGACGAATAACATTAAATATTAAATAAAAGATTGTTTTTTTAACATAAAGGATTTTTTCTAATCAAATAGAAGAGTAGAAAACCGCCTATATAAAGAAAAAAACCAAAAGATTGGTATAAATATGATAATAGAGCCACAAATAATCAATAAAAATTACAATTTATGCGGAATAAAATAAAACAATAACTATAGTTTTCTATCAGAGACGTAATTTATATATCAATATTATCATATTAGAGCATTAAACTGAAAATATTTACATAAAATTCTAATATCTAGTGTCGAAAATATAAAATATTGCGTTTGAATTTTCAATCTATTTATATTTCCTTTGAAAACTTCATTTTCTTAAAAGATGAATCCATTATTAGATTATACTAAATTACTAAGCACGAAAACTATTTCGATTTCGGCAGTATATTTCTATATACATGAAAAATAAAAAAAAACTTAAAAATATAATAATTTATTAACAAGAGAGTCTTAAACAAAGAAATAAATAACAAATAAAAATACATATAATTAAATCACAAAAATTTTAATATTATTGTTTAATTGACAAATAATCTTAACATAATAAAATATTTATGGTTTTGAATATTATAAAGAACGATTGATGTGAAGATCTTTAGAACCAGAAAATCTAGTTTAATGTATATAATAGACATATATATCGCTTATTATTATTATTTATGCCAATATTAAGAATTTTATGGTGATTTATTAATTTATAGATTCTAAATGAAAATTTAAATAAAATCAGAAGAATATAAGGATAAATAATTTATAAAAAAAAAGTATAATAGTTTGTAAAAAAATGGTGAAAAATATAATAAAATAGATCACAATGTAGTGTTTATATTATATAAAAAATATTGTTCTTTTTTGTTATTCTTTCTCGTAATCCAATTTAAAAGAAAAATCAAATGTTTTGATAACTATATTTTACATCTAGAAAGTTCAAAATTAGAATAGAAAAACAATATGCTCGCATATAATTTTTTTTATGAACGCTTTTCTAACATCACGATATGTTCGAATATCTTAATCTAAAGATAAAATATCCAATAATAACAAAATAAAATAAAATAGAATGAATATATTTTTTATTTATAATAAAAAGAAAAAACCATTGTTCAGAATTTAAAGATAAATATTATAAAAGTAATAAGAATTAATTTTACTTTTACAATAAAAAAGTAAATTATTAATAATTTTGTGGATTAAGGGATAAAGGGACAAAAAAATATTAAAAACCATAAAAATGGTGGTATAATTATCATTGAAAAGGATAAAACATATAAATCTCCTATAAATAATGGCATTATTACAATTTAGTTATATATTTATGATCTACATTGCATAAGAATACAAAAACATTAACTTTCGGACTTTAATGTTATCATAGCGATGATTAAAAAGATAAACTAAAATAGAAAATCTGATAAAGGATATACAGAGAGATTATTATTTTTCGAATATATGTCTTCTTTTCAGAAAAAAAACGCTTAAATATTAACTCAATGGATAAAATATCAGTATATGACAAAAATTCGGTGAAATAGACGGAAATATCAAGGTAAAAATCGTATAATTTAATTTCCTTATCTAGAAAAGGGGTAAATTTGATCAATGACCATTTTAGTGAGCTTTTTTAGATAAAGGGCAAAAGAAAACTGTTGAGAACATAACACAGGTTTATAAAAACTAAAAAATAAAAGGATTCATAAATTTATATTCATCAATTCTAGTAAAATATAATTTTTTTTATAAGAATCGCGCACTTTTTACAAAAAATAAATAAATGAAAGATATTCTAGTATTAGCTTATTATAAATCATAAAATATAATTTCATATAAAGTAACAATATTAAACCTTTATATACATTCTTAAGTAAAATTCAAAATGCATAAATCAAGTTTATTATATGTAAAATAAAGCAAAACAGGATATTTAACATATACGATAAAACATCTTATAGAAGCTAAAGATTATTAATACATTAAGACACAAAATTGAATTATTATAAGCAAATAATTATATCCAACGAAAAACGAAAAACATAAAAACAAAAAAGCAAATGTTGATATAGAAATAATATCAAATAATTATTCAATTTACAGTGTATATTTAATTTATTAAACCCATGTCTTTAGTCATTGTAAAATTTGAACCTTCGATTGAATCTTGCTAAAAAAAATTTCAAAAATTAATTTATTTAACCCATGTCTATAATCATTGTAAAATTTGAACCTTCAGACAAAATCCATCTTTATAAAATTTCAAAAAAAAAAATTACAAAATTGATTTTATTTAACCCACGTCTTAAATCATTATAAAACATATATCTTCGGAATATATCATAATTCTTGTATATAATTCTAAAAATATAAAAATTACACTTCAATATTCTAGTGAAACAGTAAATGCTTGGCAATTCAATATTTACATCATTTATGTGGATAAAACCATGAATTTTCAAATCTAGAAATATAAAATTTATGTTCATATTTGAAAAGCTAACTATTAGATTTATTAAAAAATGGAAGATAAATAGCAACAAAATTGGTTTAAAATATAATAATAAATTTTCTAGTTTTTATCGATTTGTAAAAAAAACAACAAATATATTATTTAGTTTAACAAATAAAAAAAAAATCTAAAATAACATACGATTTTTGATTTTATTTATATAAAAACAGAAACAGAAACAAAATTTATCATAATGTAATAGTTATATCGATTAGAGAATAAATATAAAAACATTATATTACGCTATTCAAATCAAATATAATAAAGTATAAAATAATAAAATAGTTCATATAGAAGAAGTTTCTCTGGAAATAAATGTTTTTTGATGTTAATTAAATGACGCAAAAAAACTATAACGCATATGAATAAACTCAGTTTTTTAAAATATCAGAGAAGGATCTATAAAAGTATATATAGTAAAACAAAAATATCGTTTTTAAATAGTTAAACATATAAAAATCTAACGAGTAATATTCAAACCTATTTATAAGAAAAAAAATAGTTATGCAATTAAATATTAATCTTTAAATAGTTAAACATATAATTCGAAATCAATTATCTATAAAAACAAAAAAAAAACTTTTTTTATTCACACAAGGCTTAGTATGCAATTTTATAAACAAATAAAACAGATTATCAAGAAAAGGGAAAAAAACATTGTATTTTTAAGATCAAACTTACACTACGATACAGAGGATAAGTTTTAATAGTTACAGTTCATGGATTTTAAAAACGAAAACTTCAAATAGTAGCAGAAGGAATTGCATAAAAAACCTTTTTTATATTGTTTCATACCACTAATAGTATTTTTTATCGTTTTTTACAAACACGGATATGTGATTTTTTATGTCAATCGAATAGATTTAACATCACAAATAAATGTAAACTTTTACTATAGAAAAAAGCATCAGAACTTATTTGTGATAACTTTTGTAGACAATTCATTCTATCAAACATAAATATATTAAATATATTAAATATCTAAAATACAACAATTTAAATAATGCAAGTTATATAAAATCCAGGTTTTATGTTGCCAAGAAATTACGAAAAATGTATTTATTACATTTTTGGATATAATTTTAAAATATTTGGCTGTTGAAGCAATCTTAAAATATAAAAGTGATTATATATTGCAATTATATCACTTATTTATGTTTTATTCCGTAATATATACATATTTTGATGTTTTTTTTTCATTACAAAAAAGTGATAAAAGGCTATGAAATTTGTAAAAGACATCAATGGCTTTATATTTTATTCACTAAAACTGAAAGATTTTAGATGAAGATTAACTGATCATTGAAAACATGGTAAGAAATAATATCATAAACGAGTGATAAATATAATAATAGAGTCGCCCCTACCCTAGAAGGGCGACTCTATTGTTGTGTTCATTGCATCGTAATTCTAAAAATATAAATCTATTTTTTTTATAGAAACATAAAACATAGATTATCATATATAAATTGTCGAATATTTTGCTATAAAATACACTTTTTACAATAAAATTAAGTATTATTTATTTGCACTAGATATAAGATCAACATGTATTGTATTTTTGTATGTTTTTTTATCTTTTTAAACATAACAAATCTACAAAAAGGCTTGCTACTTTTTTATTATATGATAAATGCATTATAAATAAATGTTATAAGAAAAAAATATAAAATAAAACTATCAATAACTAGATGTTAATAGAAAAATGTCATGCATATTCTTATATATTTAGGAAATAGTATGTAAAAAGCACTGTATTTTAAAATAGACATTTTTTCTCTATTCTAGCTCAACTATTTAACACTTTATGGATTTTTTTAACAACAATTCGCTATAAATGTACTATTATAGTTATATTCAACATTAGACGTGTTAATTTGCGGTAGTATAATACCAAAAAGAGTTTTTATTCAGCTATCTAACAGAATTAGCATCTCTTAATAGTTATTATGGAGACTTTTTGTATCAAATAGCATATAACTCACCTGACTAGTTTATAAAAAATCACTTTCTTCAAATTTATGATCATTAAATCTGTTGTTTGTTTTACTTTAGCAAGCAGATTTAAGCTCAAAAACATGTCTATTTTACCAAAATGTGTTATCGATGAGTGTGTATAATGTACAAAAATTACTATATTTAGTTTTTATTTCATCTCAGTGTTATAACAAATCGAAAAAGTTAGTATTTTAGATGATTAGGAATATAAAAAAAATTAAAAAAAAAAGAAGAAAAAAAACATTTTTATTCGTTAACTTAAAAAATTTACTAACTTTCTATAACATTTAACAGATAAAAATTGCCTATTATAGCATTATCCACCTTTTATTTTCGTACGTAAGAAACATGCCTAAAATATAATATAAATGTACATCGAAGTCAATAAAATAAAAAAAGACAACTTAATCATATATTATTGTCTTTATAAGATATAAACATTTGTTCAATGGGATATATTATTAATTTTGCAAAAAAAGAAAAAAATAATAGGCCCCTTAGACTTTCTACTGAATTCTCGAATAAAAATAATATTTATTTAATGTGTATGTCATCGTTTGCCAAACCAATTTTATTATTCTTTTTATTGTATGAAAGATAATTATACGTAGAAAAGCCACTAAAACAAAGAAAAAAAATAGTAGCCTAAATCCCGACATAAAATCTTCAGAAACAAGAAAAAGACAATATTTATGTTTTTGCAAGTATTAAGCATATAAAAAGATTGTTTCCATATAAAATAGAATTCTATTATAAGAAAAAAAATCCCCTTTTTTCACATTTCATAAAATTATAACGAAAATCGCAAATAATATGTCATATGAATTGAAAAAAACACTTCTTTATGATTTTGATATTATTGAAGCATTAAAGTCTTCTTTTCTAAACAAACTTGGCTTGGTCTTAAGTTTTTTTTTCGAAACAGAAATAGATATGGCAACACATAAAACTTAAAATTGACCGATAAATCAATAAATTCACCTTTTACAATGTAAAATAGACTTAAAAACATATTTACAGATATCCGCCATGGCTAAGAGAGTATACAAAATATCTGTTATAATGCAAAATAAAAAAAACTTGATATAGCTAATTTCATGGTATAATATACAATAAAAAAGAGATTTTTCTTCATCATAAACGTCAAAAATCGTATTTAATATGCCAATATTATCATTGTCGTAGTTTTTTTTATGCTAGCGGACATATTCAACTGAACTTATTCGGCTTTTCAGGTGACTCGATCCAGCTAAAATATAAAAATAAACATAAAAAAAGACAAAGACAACGTTTATTTGCATGAAATATATCCAAAATATGTTTTTATTTCCATCGCAGACATCTTTTGCTATAATAGAGCATAAAAAATTAATAATATAACATAGCACATAGAATATTAATAAAAAAAATCGACTATTATCATAAATTTATCATGGAATAAGCTTTTTATTTTAACATACAAGATATATACATAACCAGAAAGAAGAAAAATAATATATATAAATGATAATAAAACAAAAAAAGCTTCTTAAAATGTGAGAATGAAAGAATAAAAATCAATAATATTACAGATTATGCTATTTAAAATAGAAAAAAAAGACATAATTATATTAAAAAGAACAAATACTATTAGAAATCATACTATAGTAGTGCCTAGAACTAAAGGTATTTATAATAACCAAATAAAAGGTTATGACAATAGAAGATGATTTATTTCGTTTTTTCAAACAATTATACGTTTTTATACATTTTTGTATCTCTTTTGAATAACTTGTCAATTTTTTGTTATAAATGAATAAACGATCTAACTTTATCGATTTTACCAGTATATTTCTTTATATGAAAAAGAAAAAAAATTCTAAAAAAATAATAATTTCTTAACAATAGAATCTTAAACAAAGGTTTTGCATAATATAACTCACCAATATAGTTTTATCATCACTTTTTTTATAAATACTCTAACTGTATGAAAATATTTATGTTAAAAGAATTATGTAGAACAAATAATGAGAAGTTCTTTAAAGTTGGAAAATCCAGTATAATGTATATTATAGATATATATATTAATTATTGAAGAATTATGCCAATCTAATGTGTTTATTGGAAATTCATTAATTGATAGATTTAATATCCAAAAAAGCGCAAAAAATTAAAATTTTCAGAGAAATGAACATAAAATGTGCAAAATTTTATAATACAAATTATAAAAAAGAAAGTAATAAGGTTTAATTATACTTTTACAGCAAAAAGAACAAATAAAAATGGTAAGATGTTAATAAAATTATAGATAAGAGCACGTAAAAAGTATATAATCGCCGAAAAAAACATGCAAATAATATAATAGTTACCATAAAAACCAATAACAAACATGGAAATTAGCGACATAGTTACAATGAAGTTGTATTTTACTGATATAAATCGCATAAGAATATAGTATTTGTATTCAAGGATAAAGTTACCAACTTGTAGATTTTCTAATCCATCATATAGATTATATAGTATAAATTCAAATAAAAATATGACGGAGATATATAGTGCTGTGATCATTTTTAGAATATATTCCAAATTTTAATAAAAATAACGCGATATTTAAAAACTAAAGCGATAAATAAGGGGGAAAAAAATAAAATTTAGTGAAATGTAAAGAAAAATAATGGTCAAAACTGAACTATATTTATCCTTGATCTAGAAAAGTATAAAAAATGTACGATTATCATTTATTATCTGTAGTTTTACTTTTATTTTAAAAAGAAACCGGTTGAAGAATATCCAACAGGATTTTAAAAACCAAAAAATATAACGATTCATTTATTAATTAGTTTAAATTACAGAAAATATAATTTTGTGGTATTAGAATCGCACCTTTTAGAGAAAATAAATAAATAAAACCTATTCTAACATTCGGTGATACATTAATAGTACCATATAAAGAAACAATATGTGAACTTTATTAAAAAAAAGAACAAATCAAGATTATTATCTATAATATAGATCAAAAAGGTATTAATTATACAGATTAAACGTCTCTTAGAAGCTAAATATTATTAAAATATAAGATGCAAGCTTGAATAAATAGTTAACAAATAAATATCTCAAAATCTTTTATTTCGAATGAAAAACGTATAACATAAAAATAAAACTGCAAATCTTGATTTATAATATCGAATAAATAATATTTAGAGTTTAATATTCACAATGTATATTTTATTCGACCCACGTCTAAAATAATTTAAAAAATTATAAATCTTCGGAGTATACCATAATTCTTGAATAAAATTTCAAAAATATGAAAATTCTACTATAATATTTTAGTCTAACAGTAAAGTATGCCAATTCAATAATTTATGTGGATAAAACCATGAATTTTTAAATCTAGAAATGTAAAATTTATGTTCACATTTGAATAGCTAACTATTAGATTTTTAGTAAATGCAAGATAATTAAATTAATAAAGCTTCATTTATACTAAAAAGAGGAATGAATGCACATAAAATTGTTTTTAAATATAATAATAATTTTTCTAGTTTTCATCAATTTGTACAAAAAACCAAGATATGATTTATATTTACACATAGAAATGAATTCTAATATAACATTCGATTTTTGATTTTATTTATATAAAAACAGAAACAGTATACAGAATTTATCATAATGTAATAGTTATATCGATTAAAAATGGATCAAGAAAATCTTTTACCAACAATAGATCAAAATAATATTTAATATACATTTTAAACATATTAAACAGTTCATCAGTATATAATGTATAAAAATATATGATTTAACATGTAAAGAGGTTTCTCTACAAATTATTTGCGATTTTTTGTTTTTTTAAAATACAGATAACAATCTTTTAAGCATACAAATATACACAGTCTTTTAAAATAATAAGATATAATCTATAAAACATACATAGTCAAACATACAAAAATCCTATTGAAATAGTTAAAAATAAAAAAATATATTTAGTAATATTCAAACTTTTTTATTAAAAAAAAAAAGAGTTAGATACTATTATGCAATTAAATATAATGATTGAAATAGTTATACATGTAAATCGAAAACAATGATTCTTGACAATGAAAAAAAAAAACTTATTTATTCTGACATGACTTAGAAAGCAATTTATAAAGAAATAAAACACGTTCAGCATAAACAGGAAAAAAACTTTATTTTTTGAATGTTTTATTTCAGAACTATATAATAGATAAACTATTTTTTATTGTTCATGGATTACAAATAAAAGCTTCGATATTTAGCAAAAAAAACCCTTTATATACATTTTTTATAAAACTACGAGATTATTAATGTTTCAATATTTCTTTAAAACAAAGAATGTATTTTTTATGTCAATCGAATAGAATTACATATCACGAATTGATATAAGCTTTTAATATATAAGATACACACTCGTAATTACTTTTGTCAACATCTTATTCTATTAACAAAAATATAAAAAATTTCATATATACTACCATTTAAATAGAATATTTTTATTAAATCCAGATTTTTAGCTGATAAGACGAAAACCGTATGTAATGTATTTTCAATAAAAATTACGCTTTTTGATCATTTAAAGAATCTTTAAATAAAAGAGTGGTTGAATCTTGCAATAAAATTATTTATATATGCTATATTTTGTGATTTAGCACAGATGCGGATGTTTTTTTTTAGATGCACATAAGTGATAAAAGGCTATTGAGTTTGTAAAGAACTTCAACGCCTAATTATTTACCTCACTAAACTGGACGCTATTATAAGAAAAAATAACTATACATGAGTCGGGAATATATATAAACCAGCATAAAAGATTGCAAAAAATCAACATAAACGTGTAGTAAATCTATTTTTATAAGAGAACCATAAAAAGGGATTATCATATATAAAATATATGCTTTTTTGTTTATAAATACACCTATCCAATGGAATGTAATTTATATTTACTTTGCACTGCGCATTTTATAATAATGTTCATTTTTTATATATTATTGTAGATTTTTTAAACATGAAAAATATAAAAAAATGTCTAGTTACTATTTTTATTATATAGATAATACATTAAGAACAAATTTTATATGGCAAAAAACAGAAAATGAATCTACTTAAATATATAGATGCACAGAAAAATATGTCATTTCAATCATTTAGGGTAGACAATGTATTTAACTAACACTGTATTCTAAAATGTACATTTTTTCTTTATCCTAGCTATACTTTTTAGCACCTTTTGAGTTGTTTTAACGGTATTTAGTATGTAAAATATATGATTTATGATCACGAAACCTATATTAGGTAATCTGCGGCAGTTCAATCCAATAAAAAAGCCTTGGTCGTTAGCTACTTACAGAATAAGCACCTTTTATAGCAGCTTAGGCGACTATATATATCAAATAGCATATAAATCTATTTATAACTTTGCAAATTACCTTTTTCAGATTAGAAATCATAAAATTTGACGTTTTTAAAACTTTAGCATCCAGATTCAATCTCAAAATCATACCTAATTTACAGAAATATATTATCTAAGAGTGTGTATAGGTTACATAAATTCCATTATTCAGTAAAAATTCTATCTCAGTGTAATAAGATATCGATCAAGTTAGTATTTTAGATGATTAGAATTACAAAAAAATTTCATATAATTATAAAAAAAAAGAAGAAAAAAACATAAATCTTGTTTTACTAGATCGCAAAAAGCTTATTTAGATGTTCAATGTAGAAAAATCTCTGAGTTTAGTATTATCCATCCCTTTTTTCGTATATAAGAAACATACTTAAAAAATCCTATTTAAAAGACATCAAAGTCAATTAAATGATATCAAAATCTTGTTTTATAATTGAATATTTTATTAAGATATAAAAATATATTCAATATTTTATGTAATTGATCATTAAAAGAAAAAATAATAATAGGACCCTTAAACTTTCTACTAAAATCCCATATCAAAATACATCAAGCATAATCTATATTGATTTAAAATTCAAAACATTTTTTTTCGATTTGGTTTATATGATAGTTATTATCACATAAAAAAACCACTAAAATTAAGAAAAAAAATAGTCGACTAAATCCACACATAAAAGTTTCAGAAACAAGAAAAATATAAAATTTATGATTTTCTTAGTATTTTACGTTTTTAAAAAATAATTTCAATAAGAAAACTTAATTTTATCATAAGAAAAAAAATCCCATTTTTTGCGATGTTCATTAGTTATAAAAAAATCGCAGATAATGAAAAATATGTGATAGCCAGAATGTGTTTCTTAGCTTATCATAGATTGAACAGCTTGTAAAAATTGGTTTTTTCGGTAAACAGGGCTTGGTTCTAGGTTTTTTTTAAGACAGAAAGAAATATGGCAACACATAAAACTCGGAATTGACCAAAAAATCTATAAATTCACCTTTTCTAAATAACGAAACCTAGTAAAACATATGTACAAATTTTAGCTATGTCTAATAGAGTATATAAATATCCATTATAAAATAAAAAAATCTTAAATATAACCAAGTTGGTTATGGCTATATATACACAAAAAGATGATTTTATCTTCTATCGACTTTAGATAATGTATTCTTCATGTCATAAATTATCATTGTACTATTTCTTTCTGTGCTAGTGGACATATTTATCACCACTTATTCGGCTATTCAGCGACATAATTCAGCTAAAAGTAATAAAATTATGTTTAAAATATGATTGATATGTCTTTTTGTTACAAACGAAATGCATAAAACTTGTTTTTTCTCATCTCGCTGCAGACATATTATATTTAAAATAGCATAGAACATCGATAATATAACATGACGCATGAAATATTTATAATAAAAATGACGAATAACATTAAATATTAAATAAAAGATTGTTTTTTTAACATAAAGGATTTTTTCTAATCAAATAGAAGAGTAGAAAACCGCCTATATAAAGAAAAAAACCAAAAGATTGGTATAAATATGATAATAGAGCCACAAATAATCAATAAAAATTACAATTTATGCGGAATAAAATAAAACAATAACTATAGTTTTCTATCAGAGACGTAATTTATATATCAATATTATCATATTAGAGCATTAAACTGAAAATATTTACATAAAATTCTAATATCTAGTGTCGAAAATATAAAATATTGCGTTTGAATTTTCAATCTATTTATATTTCCTTTGAAAACTTCATTTTCTTAAAAGATGAATCCATTATTAGATTATACTAAATTACTAAGCACGAAAACTATTTCGATTTCGGCAGTATATTTCTATATACATGAAAAATAAAAAAAAACTTAAAAATATAATAATTTATTAACAAGAGAGTCTTAAACAAAGAAATAAATAACAAATAAAAATACATATAATTAAATCACAAAAATTTTAATATTATTGTTTAATTGACAAATAATCTTAACATAATAAAATATTTATGGTTTTGAATATTATAAAGAACGATTGATGTGAAGATCTTTAGAACCAGAAAATCTAGTTTAATGTATATAATAGACATATATATCGCTTATTATTATTATTTATGCCAATATTAAGAATTTTATGGTGATTTATTAATTTATAGATTCTAAATGAAAATTTAAATAAAATCAGAAGAATATAAGGATAAATAATTTATAAAAAAAAAGTATAATAGTTTGTAAAAAAATGGTGAAAAATATAATAAAATAGATCACAATGTAGTGTTTATATTATATAAAAAATATTGTTCTTTTTTGTTATTCTTTCTCGTAATCCAATTTAAAAGAAAAATCAAATGTTTTGATAACTATATTTTACATCTAGAAAGTTCAAAATTAGAATAGAAAAACAATATGCTCGCATATAATTTTTTTTATGAACGCTTTTCTAACATCACGATATGTTCGAATATCTTAATCTAAAGATAAAATATCCAATAATAACAAAATAAAATAAAATAGAATGAATATATTTTTTATTTATAATAAAAAGAAAAAACCATTGTTCAGAATTTAAAGATAAATATTATAAAAGTAATAAGAATTAATTTTACTTTTACAATAAAAAAGTAAATTATTAATAATTTTGTGGATTAAGGGATAAAGGGACAAAAAAATATTAAAAACCATAAAAATGGTGGTATAATTATCATTGAAAAGGATAAAACATATAAATCTCCTATAAATAATGGCATTATTACAATTTAGTTATATATTTATGATCTACATTGCATAAGAATACAAAAACATTAACTTTCGGACTTTAATGTTATCATAGCGATGATTAAAAAGATAAACTAAAATAGAAAATCTGATAAAGGATATACAGAGAGATTATTATTTTTCGAATATATGTCTTCTTTTCAGAAAAAAAACGCTTAAATATTAACTCAATGGATAAAATATCAGTATATGACAAAAATTCGGTGAAATAGACGGAAATATCAAGGTAAAAATCGTATAATTTAATTTCCTTATCTAGAAAAGGGGTAAATTTGATCAATGACCATTTTAGTGAGCTTTTTTAGATAAAGGGCAAAAGAAAACTGTTGAGAACATAACACAGGTTTATAAAAACTAAAAAATAAAAGGATTCATAAATTTATATTCATCAATTCTAGTAAAATATAATTTTTTTTATAAGAATCGCGCACTTTTTACAAAAAATAAATAAATGAAAGATATTCTAGTATTAGCTTATTATAAATCATAAAATATAATTTCATATAAAGTAACAATATTAAACCTTTATATACATTCTTAAGTAAAATTCAAAATGCATAAATCAAGTTTATTATATGTAAAATAAAGCAAAACAGGATATTTAACATATACGATAAAACATCTTATAGAAGCTAAAGATTATTAATACATTAAGACACAAAATTGAATTATTATAAGCAAATAATTATATCCAACGAAAAACGAAAAACATAAAAACAAAAAAGCAAATGTTGATATAGAAATAATATCAAATAATTATTCAATTTACAGTGTATATTTAATTTATTAAACCCATGTCTTTAGTCATTGTAAAATTTGAACCTTCGATTGAATCTTGCTAAAAAAAATTTCAAAAATTAATTTATTTAACCCATGTCTATAATCATTGTAAAATTTGAACCTTCAGACAAAATCCATCTTTATAAAATTTCAAAAAAAAAAATTACAAAATTGATTTTATTTAACCCACGTCTTAAATCATTATAAAACATATATCTTCGGAATATATCATAATTCTTGTATATAATTCTAAAAATATAAAAATTACACTTCAATATTCTAGTGAAACAGTAAATGCTTGGCAATTCAATATTTACATCATTTATGTGGATAAAACCATGAATTTTCAAATCTAGAAATATAAAATTTATGTTCATATTTGAAAAGCTAACTATTAGATTTATTAAAAAATGGAAGATAAATAGCAACAAAATTGGTTTAAAATATAATAATAAATTTTCTAGTTTTTATCGATTTGTAAAAAAAACAACAAATATATTATTTAGTTTAACAAATAAAAAAAAAATCTAAAATAACATACGATTTTTGATTTTATTTATATAAAAACAGAAACAGAAACAAAATTTATCATAATGTAATAGTTATATCGATTAGAGAATAAATATAAAAACATTATATTACGCTATTCAAATCAAATATAATAAAGTATAAAATAATAAAATAGTTCATATAGAAGAAGTTTCTCTGGAAATAAATGTTTTTTGATGTTAATTAAATGACGCAAAAAAACTATAACGCATATGAATAAACTCAGTTTTTTAAAATATCAGAGAAGGATCTATAAAAGTATATATAGTAAAACAAAAATATCGTTTTTAAATAGTTAAACATATAAAAATCTAACGAGTAATATTCAAACCTATTTATAAGAAAAAAAATAGTTATGCAATTAAATATTAATCTTTAAATAGTTAAACATATAATTCGAAATCAATTATCTATAAAAACAAAAAAAAAACTTTTTTTATTCACACAAGGCTTAGTATGCAATTTTATAAACAAATAAAACAGATTATCAAGAAAAGGGAAAAAAACATTGTATTTTTAAGATCAAACTTACACTACGATACAGAGGATAAGTTTTAATAGTTACAGTTCATGGATTTTAAAAACGAAAACTTCAAATAGTAGCAGAAGGAATTACATAAAAAACCTTTTTTATATTGTTTCATACCACTAATAGTATTTTTTATCGTTTTTTACAAACACGGATATGTGATTTTTTATGTCAATCGAATAGATTTAACATCACAAATAAATGTAAACTTTTACTATAGAAAAAAGCATCAGAACTTATTTGTGATAACTTTTGTAGACAATTCATTCTATCAAACATAAATATATTAAATATATTAAATATCTAAAATACAACAATTTAAATAATGCAAGTTATATAAAATCCAGGTTTTATGTTGCCAAGAAATTACGAAAAATGTATTTATTACATTTTTGGATATAATTTTAAAATATTTGGCTGTTGAAGCAATCTTAAAATATAAAAGTGATTATATATTGCAATTATATCACTTATTTATGTTTTATTCCGTAATATATACATATTTTGATGTTTTTTTTTCATTACAAAAAAGTGATAAAAGGCTATGAAATTTGTAAAAGACATCAATGGCTTTATATTTTATTCACTAAAACTGAAAGATTTTAGATGAAGATTAACTGATCATTGAAAACATGGTAAGAAATAATATCATAAACGAGTGATAAATATAATAATAGAGTCGCCCCTACCCTAGAAGGGCGACTCTATTGTTGTGTTCATTGCATCGTAATTCTAAAAATATAAATCTATTTTTTTTATAGAAACATAAAACATAGATTATCATATATAAATTGTCGAATATTTTGCTATAAAATACACTTTTTACAATAAAATTAAGTATTATTTATTTGCACTAGATATAAGATCAACATGTATTGTATTTTTGTATGTTTTTTTATCTTTTTAAACATAACAAATCTACAAAAAGGCTTGCTACTTTTTTATTATATGATAAATGCATTATAAATAAATGTTATAAGAAAAAAATATAAAATAAAACTATCAATAACTAGATGTTAATAGAAAAATGTCATGCATATTCTTATATATTTAGGAAATAGTATGTAAAAAGCACTGTATTTTAAAATAGACATTTTTTCTCTATTCTAGCTCAACTATTTAACACTTTATGGATTTTTTTAACAACAATTCGCTATAAATGTACTATTATAGTTATATTCAACATTAGACGTGTTAATTTGCGGTAGTATAATACCAAAAAGAGTTTTTATTCAGCTATCTAACAGAATTAGCATCTCTTAATAGTTATTTAGGTGACTTTTTGTATCAAATAGCATATAACTCACCTGACTAGTTTATAAAAAATCACTTTCTTCAAATTTATGATCATTAAATCTGTTGTTTGTTTTACTTTAGCAAGCAGATTTAAGCTCAAAAACATGTCTATTTTACCAAAATGTGTTATCGATGAGTGTGTATAATGTACAAAAATTACTATATTTAGTTTTTATTTCATCTCAGTGTTATAACAAATCGAAAAAGTTAGTATTTTAGATGATTAGGAATATAAAAAAAATTAAAAAAAAAAGAAGAAAAAAAACATTTTTATTCGTTAACTTAAAAAATTTACTAACTTTCTATAACATTTAACAGATAAAAATTGCCTATTATAGCATTATCCACCTTTTATTTTCGTACGTAAGAAACATGCCTAAAATATAATATAAATGTACATCGAAGTCAATAAAATAAAAAAAGACAACTTAATCATATATTATTGTCTTTATAAGATATAAACATTTGTTCAATGGGATATATTATTAATTTTGCAAAAAAAGAAAAAAATAATAGGCCCCTTAGACTTTCTACTGAATTCTCGAATAAAAATAATATTTATTTAATGTGTATGTCATCGTTTGCCAAACCAATTTTATTATTCTTTTTATTGTATGAAAGATAATTATACGTAGAAAAGCCACTAAAACAAAGAAAAAAAATAGTAGCCTAAATCCCGACATAAAATCTTCAGAAACAAGAAAAAGACAATATTTATGTTTTTGCAAGTATTAAGCATATAAAAAGATTGTTTCCATATAAAATAGAATTCTATTATAAGAAAAAAAATCCCCTTTTTTCACATTTCATAAAATTATAACGAAAATCGCAAATAATATGTCATATGAATTGAAAAAAACACTTCTTTATGATTTTGATATTATTGAAGCATTAAAGTCTTCTTTTCTAAACAAACTTGGCTTGGTCTTAAGTTTTTTTTTCGAAACAGAAATAGATATGGCAACACATAAAACTTAAAATTGACCGATAAATCAATAAATTCACCTTTTACAATGTAAAATAGACTTAAAAACATATTTACAGATATCCGCCATGGCTAAGAGAGTATACAAAATATCTGTTATAATGCAAAATAAAAAAAACTTGATATAGCTAATTTCATGGTATAATATACAATAAAAAAGAGATTTTTCTTCATCATAAACGTCAAAAATCGTATTTAATATGCCAATATTATCATTGTCGTAGTTTTTTTTATGCTAGCGGACATATTCAACTGAACTTATTCGGCTTTTCAGGTGACTCGATCCAGCTAAAATATAAAAATAAACATAAAAAAAGACAAAGACAACGTTTATTTGCATGAAATATATCCAAAATATGTTTTTATTTCCATCGCAGACATCTTTTGCTATAATAGAGCATAAAAAATTAATAATATAACATAGCACATAGAATATTAATAAAAAAAATCGACTATTATCATAAATTTATCATGGAATAAGCTTTTTATTTTAACATACAAGATATATACATAACCAGAAAGAAGAAAAATAATATATATAAATGATAATAAAACAAAAAAAGCTTCTTAAAATGTGAGAATGAAAGAATAAAAATCAATAATATTACAGATTATGCTATTTAAAATAGAAAAAAAAGACATAATTATATTAAAAAGAACAAATACTATTAGAAATCATACTATAGTAGTGCCTAGAACTAAAGGTATTTATAATAACCAAATAAAAGGTTATGACAATAGAAGATGATTTATTTCGTTTTTTCAAACAATTATACGTTTTTATACATTTTTGTATCTCTTTTGAATAACTTGTCAATTTTTTGTTATAAATGAATAAACGATCTAACTTTATCGATTTTACCAGTATATTTCTTTATATGAAAAAGAAAAAAAATTCTAAAAAAATAATAATTTCTTAACAATAGAATCTTAAACAAAGGTTTTGCATAATATAACTCACCAATATAGTTTTATCATCACTTTTTTTATAAATACTCTAACTGTATGAAAATATTTATGTTAAAAGAATTATGTAGAACAAATAATGAGAAGTTCTTTAAAGTTGGAAAATCCAGTATAATGTATATTATAGATATATATATTAATTATTGAAGAATTATGCCAATCTAATGTGTTTATTGGAAATTCATTAATTGATAGATTTAATATCCAAAAAAGCGCAAAAAATTAAAATTTTCAGAGAAATGAACATAAAATGTGCAAAATTTTATAATACAAATTATAAAAAAGAAAGTAATAAGGTTTAATTATACTTTTACAGCAAAAAGAACAAATAAAAATGGTAAGATGTTAATAAAATTATAGATAAGAGCACGTAAAAAGTATATAATCGCCGAAAAAAACATGCAAATAATATAATAGTTACCATAAAAACCAATAACAAACATGGAAATTAGCGACATAGTTACAATGAAGTTGTATTTTACTGATATAAATCGCATAAGAATATAGTATTTGTATTCAAGGATAAAGTTACCAACTTGTAGATTTTCTAATCCATCATATAGATTATATAGTATAAATTCAAATAAAAATATGACGGAGATATATAGTGCTGTGATCATTTTTAGAATATATTCCAAATTTTAATAAAAATAACGCGATATTTAAAAACTAAAGCGATAAATAAGGGGGAAAAAAATAAAATTTAGTGAAATGTAAAGAAAAATAATGGTCAAAACTGAACTATATTTATCCTTGATCTAGAAAAGTATAAAAAATGTACGATTATCATTTATTATCTGTAGTTTTACTTTTATTTTAAAAAGAAACCGGTTGAAGAATATCCAACAGGATTTTAAAAACCAAAAAATATAACGATTCATTTATTAATTAGTTTAAATTACAGAAAATATAATTTTGTGGTATTAGAATCGCACCTTTTAGAGAAAATAAATAAATAAAACCTATTCTAACATTCGGTGATACATTAATAGTACCATATAAAGAAACAATATGTGAACTTTATTAAAAAAAAGAACAAATCAAGATTATTATCTATAATATAGATCAAAAAGGTATTAATTATACAGATTAAACGTCTCTTAGAAGCTAAATATTATTAAAATATAAGATGCAAGCTTGAATAAATAGTTAACAAATAAATATCTCAAAATCTTTTATTTCGAATGAAAAACGTATAACATAAAAATAAAACTGCAAATCTTGATTTATAATATCGAATAAATAATATTTAGAGTTTAATATTCACAATGTATATTTTATTCGACCCACGTCTAAAATAATTTAAAAAATTATAAATCTTCGGAGTATACCATAATTCTTGAATAAAATTTCAAAAATATGAAAATTCTACTATAATATTTTAGTCTAACAGTAAAGTATGCCAATTCAATAATTTATGTGGATAAAACCATGAATTTTTAAATCTAGAAATGTAAAATTTATGTTCACATTTGAATAGCTAACTATTAGATTTTTAGTAAATGCAAGATAATTAAATTAATAAAGCTTCATTTATACTAAAAAGAGGAATGAATGCACATAAAATTGTTTTTAAATATAATAATAATTTTTCTAGTTTTCATCAATTTGTACAAAAAACCAAGATATGATTTATATTTACACATAGAAATGAATTCTAATATAACATTCGATTTTTGATTTTATTTATATAAAAACAGAAACAGTATACAGAATTTATCATAATGTAATAGTTATATCGATTAAAAATGGATCAAGAAAATCTTTTACCAACAATAGATCAAAATAATATTTAATATACATTTTAAACATATTAAACAGTTCATCAGTATATAATGTATAAAAATATATGATTTAACATGTAAAGAGGTTTCTCTACAAATTATTTGCGATTTTTTGTTTTTTTAAAATACAGATAACAATCTTTTAAGCATACAAATATACACAGTCTTTTAAAATAATAAGATATAATCTATAAAACATACATAGTCAAACATACAAAAATCCTATTGAAATAGTTAAAAATAAAAAAATATATTTAGTAATATTCAAACTTTTTTATTAAAAAAAAAAAGAGTTAGATACTATTATGCAATTAAATATAATGATTGAAATAGTTATACATGTAAATCGAAAACAATGATTCTTGACAATGAAAAAAAAAAACTTATTTATTCTGACATGACTTAGAAAGCAATTTATAAAGAAATAAAACACGTTCAGCATAAACAGGAAAAAAACTTTATTTTTTGAATGTTTTATTTCAGAACTATATAATAGATAAACTATTTTTTATTGTTCATGGATTACAAATAAAAGCTTCGATATTTAGCAAAAAAAACCCTTTATATACATTTTTTATAAAACTACGAGATTATTAATGTTTCAATATTTCTTTAAAACAAAGAATGTATTTTTTATGTCAATCGAATAGAATTACATATCACGAATTGATATAAGCTTTTAATATATAAGATACACACTCGTAATTACTTTTGTCAACATCTTATTCTATTAACAAAAATATAAAAAATTTCATATATACTACCATTTAAATAGAATATTTTTATTAAATCCAGATTTTTAGCTGATAAGACGAAAACCGTATGTAATGTATTTTCAATAAAAATTACGCTTTTTGATCATTTAAAGAATCTTTAAATAAAAGAGTGGTTGAATCTTGCAATAAAATTATTTATATATGCTATATTTTGTGATTTAGCACAGATGCGGATGTTTTTTTTTAGATGCACATAAGTGATAAAAGGCTATTGAGTTTGTAAAGAACTTCAACGCCTAATTATTTACCTCACTAAACTGGACGCTATTATAAGAAAAAATAACTATACATGAGTCGGGAATATATATAAACCAGCATAAAAGATTGCAAAAAATCAACATAAACGTGTAGTAAATCTATTTTTATAAGAGAACCATAAAAAGGGATTATCATATATAAAATATATGCTTTTTTGTTTATAAATACACCTATCCAATGGAATGTAATTTATATTTACTTTGCACTGCGCATTTTATAATAATGTTCATTTTTTATATATTATTGTAGATTTTTTAAACATGAAAAATATAAAAAAATGTCTAGTTACTATTTTTATTATATAGATAATACATTAAGAACAAATTTTATATGGCAAAAAACAGAAAATGAATCTACTTAAATATATAGATGCACAGAAAAATATGTCATTTCAATCATTTAGGGTAGACAATGTATTTAACTAACACTGTATTCTAAAATGTACATTTTTTCTTTATCCTAGCTATACTTTTTAGCACCTTTTGAGTTGTTTTAACGGTATTTAGTATGTAAAATATATGATTTATGATCACGAAACCTATATTAGGTAATCTGCGGCAGTTCAATCCAATAAAAAAGCCTTGGTCGTTAGCTACTTACAGAATAAGCACCTTTTATAGCAGCTTAGGCGACTATATATATCAAATAGCATATAAATCTATTTATAACTTTGCAAATTACCTTTTTCAGATTAGAAATCATAAAATTTGACGTTTTTAAAACTTTAGCATCCAGATTCAATCTCAAAATCATACCTAATTTACAGAAATATATTATCTAAGAGTGTGTATAGGTTACATAAATTCCATTATTCAGTAAAAATTCTATCTCAGTGTAATAAGATATCGATCAAGTTAGTATTTTAGATGATTAGAATTACAAAAAAATTTCATATAATTATAAAAAAAAAGAAGAAAAAAACATAAATCTTGTTTTACTAGATCGCAAAAAGCTTATTTAGATGTTCAATGTAGAAAAATCTCTGAGTTTAGTATTATCCATCCCTTTTTTCGTATATAAGAAACATACTTAAAAAATCCTATTTAAAAGACATCAAAGTCAATTAAATGATATCAAAATCTTGTTTTATAATTGAATATTTTATTAAGATATAAAAATATATTCAATATTTTATGTAATTGATCATTAAAAGAAAAAATAATAATAGGACCCTTAAACTTTCTACTAAAATCCCATATCAAAATACATCAAGCATAATCTATATTGATTTAAAATTCAAAACATTTTTTTTCGATTTGGTTTATATGATAGTTATTATCACATAAAAAAACCACTAAAATTAAGAAAAAAAATAGTCGACTAAATCCACACATAAAAGTTTCAGAAACAAGAAAAATATAAAATTTATGATTTTCTTAGTATTTTACGTTTTTAAAAAATAATTTCAATAAGAAAACTTAATTTTATCATAAGAAAAAAAATCCCATTTTTTGCGATGTTCATTAGTTATAAAAAAATCGCAGATAATGAAAAATATGTGATAGCCAGAATGTGTTTCTTAGCTTATCATAGATTGAACAGCTTGTAAAAATTGGTTTTTTCGGTAAACAGGGCTTGGTTCTAGGTTTTTTTTAAGACAGAAAGAAATATGGCAACACATAAAACTCGGAATTGACCAAAAAATCAATAAATTCACCTTTTCTAAATAACGAAACCTAGTAAAACATATGTACAAATTTTAGCTATGTCTAATAGAGTATATAAATATCCATTATAAAATAAAAAAATCTTAAATATAACCAAGTTGGTTATGGCTATATATACACAAAAAGATGATTTTATCTTCTATCGACTTTAGATAATGTATTCTTCATGTCATAAATTATCATTGTACTATTTCTTTCTGTGCTAGTGGACATATTTATCACCACTTATTCGGCTATTCAGCGACATAATTCAGCTAAAAGTAATAAAATTATGTTTAAAATATGATTGATATGTCTTTTTGTTACAAACGAAATGCATAAAACTTGTTTTTTCTCATCTCGCTGCAGACATATTATATTTAAAATAGCATAGAACATCGATAATATAACATGACGCATGAAATATTTATAATAAAAATGACGAATAACATTAAATATTAAATAAAAGATTGTTTTTTTAACATAAAGGATTTTTTCTAATCAAATAGAAGAGTAGAAAACCGCCTATATAAAGAAAAAAACCAAAAGATTGGTATAAATATGATAATAGAGCCACAAATAATCAATAAAAATTACAATTTATGCGGAATAAAATAAAACAATAACTATAGTTTTCTATCAGAGACGTAATTTATATATCAATATTATCATATTAGAGCATTAAACTGAAAATATTTACATAAAATTCTAATATCTAGTGTCGAAAATATAAAATATTGCGTTTGAATTTTCAATCTATTTATATTTCCTTTGAAAACTTCATTTTCTTAAAAGATGAATCCATTATTAGATTATACTAAATTACTAAGCACGAAAACTATTTCGATTTCGGCAGTATATTTCTATATACATGAAAAATAAAAAAAAACTTAAAAATATAATAATTTATTAACAAGAGAGTCTTAAACAAAGAAATAAATAACAAATAAAAATACATATAATTAAATCACAAAAATTTTAATATTATTGTTTAATTGACAAATAATCTTAACATAATAAAATATTTATGGTTTTGAATATTATAAAGAACGATTGATGTGAAGATCTTTAGAACCAGAAAATCTAGTTTAATGTATATAATAGACATATATATCGCTTATTATTATTATTTATGCCAATATTAAGAATTTTATGGTGATTTATTAATTTATAGATTCTAAATGAAAATTTAAATAAAATCAGAAGAATATAAGGATAAATAATTTATAAAAAAAAAGTATAATAGTTTGTAAAAAAATGGTGAAAAATATAATAAAATAGATCACAATGTAGTGTTTATATTATATAAAAAATATTGTTCTTTTTTGTTATTCTTTCTCGTAATCCAATTTAAAAGAAAAATCAAATGTTTTGATAACTATATTTTACATCTAGAAAGTTCAAAATTAGAATAGAAAAACAATATGCTCGCATATAATTTTTTTTATGAACGCTTTTCTAACATCACGATATGTTCGAATATCTTAATCTAAAGATAAAATATCCAATAATAACAAAATAAAATAAAATAGAATGAATATATTTTTTATTTATAATAAAAAGAAAAAACCATTGTTCAGAATTTAAAGATAAATATTATAAAAGTAATAAGAATTAATTTTACTTTTACAATAAAAAAGTAAATTATTAATAATTTTGTGGATTAAGGGATAAAGGGACAAAAAAATATTAAAAACCATAAAAATGGTGGTATAATTATCATTGAAAAGGATAAAACATATAAATCTCCTATAAATAATGGCATTATTACAATTTAGTTATATATTTATGATCTACATTGCATAAGAATACAAAAACATTAACTTTCGGACTTTAATGTTATCATAGCGATGATTAAAAAGATAAACTAAAATAGAAAATCTGATAAAGGATATACAGAGAGATTATTATTTTTCGAATATATGTCTTCTTTTCAGAAAAAAAACGCTTAAATATTAACTCAATGGATAAAATATCAGTATATGACAAAAATTCGGTGAAATAGACGGAAATATCAAGGTAAAAATCGTATAATTTAATTTCCTTATCTAGAAAAGGGGTAAATTTGATCAATGACCATTTTAGTGAGCTTTTTTAGATAAAGGGCAAAAGAAAACTGTTGAGAACATAACACAGGTTTATAAAAACTAAAAAATAAAAGGATTCATAAATTTATATTCATCAATTCTAGTAAAATATAATTTTTTTTATAAGAATCGCGCACTTTTTACAAAAAATAAATAAATGAAAGATATTCTAGTATTAGCTTATTATAAATCATAAAATATAATTTCATATAAAGTAACAATATTAAACCTTTATATACATTCTTAAGTAAAATTCAAAATGCATAAATCAAGTTTATTATATGTAAAATAAAGCAAAACAGGATATTTAACATATACGATAAAACATCTTATAGAAGCTAAAGATTATTAATACATTAAGACACAAAATTGAATTATTATAAGCAAATAATTATATCCAACGAAAAACGAAAAACATAAAAACAAAAAAGCAAATGTTGATATAGAAATAATATCAAATAATTATTCAATTTACAGTGTATATTTAATTTATTAAACCCATGTCTTTAGTCATTGTAAAATTTGAACCTTCGATTGAATCTTGCTAAAAAAAATTTCAAAAATTAATTTATTTAACCCATGTCTATAATCATTGTAAAATTTGAACCTTCAGACAAAATCCATCTTTATAAAATTTCAAAAAAAAAAATTACAAAATTGATTTTATTTAACCCACGTCTTAAATCATTATAAAACATATATCTTCGGAATATATCATAATTCTTGTATATAATTCTAAAAATATAAAAATTACACTTCAATATTCTAGTGAAACAGTAAATGCTTGGCAATTCAATATTTACATCATTTATGTGGATAAAACCATGAATTTTCAAATCTAGAAATATAAAATTTATGTTCATATTTGAAAAGCTAACTATTAGATTTATTAAAAAATGGAAGATAAATAGCAACAAAATTGGTTTAAAATATAATAATAAATTTTCTAGTTTTTATCGATTTGTAAAAAAAACAACAAATATATTATTTAGTTTAACAAATAAAAAAAAAATCTAAAATAACATACGATTTTTGATTTTATTTATATAAAAACAGAAACAGAAACAAAATTTATCATAATGTAATAGTTATATCGATTAGAGAATAAATATAAAAACATTATATTACGCTATTCAAATCAAATATAATAAAGTATAAAATAATAAAATAGTTCATATAGAAGAAGTTTCTCTGGAAATAAATGTTTTTTGATGTTAATTAAATGACGCAAAAAAACTATAACGCATATGAATAAACTCAGTTTTTTAAAATATCAGAGAAGGATCTATAAAAGTATATATAGTAAAACAAAAATATCGTTTTTAAATAGTTAAACATATAAAAATCTAACGAGTAATATTCAAACCTATTTATAAGAAAAAAAATAGTTATGCAATTAAATATTAATCTTTAAATAGTTAAACATATAATTCGAAATCAATTATCTATAAAAACAAAAAAAAAACTTTTTTTATTCACACAAGGCTTAGTATGCAATTTTATAAACAAATAAAACAGATTATCAAGAAAAGGGAAAAAAACATTGTATTTTTAAGATCAAACTTACACTACGATACAGAGGATAAGTTTTAATAGTTACAGTTCATGGATTTTAAAAACGAAAACTTCAAATAGTAGCAGAAGGAATTGCATAAAAAACCTTTTTTATATTGTTTCATACCACTAATAGTATTTTTTATCGTTTTTTACAAACACGGATATGTGATTTTTTATGTCAATCGAATAGATTTAACATCACAAATAAATGTAAACTTTTACTATAGAAAAAAGCATCAGAACTTATTTGTGATAACTTTTGTAGACAATTCATTCTATCAAACATAAATATATTAAATATATTAAATATCTAAAATACAACAATTTAAATAATGCAAGTTATATAAAATCCAGGTTTTATGTTGCCAAGAAATTACGAAAAATGTATTTATTACATTTTTGGATATAATTTTAAAATATTTGGCTGTTGAAGCAATCTTAAAATATAAAAGTGATTATATATTGCAATTATATCACTTATTTATGTTTTATTCCGTAATATATACATATTTTGATGTTTTTTTTTCATTACAAAAAAGTGATAAAAGGCTATGAAATTTGTAAAAGACATCAATGGCTTTATATTTTATTCACTAAAACTGAAAGATTTTAGATGAAGATTAACTGATCATTGAAAACATGGTAAGAAATAATATCATAAACGAGTGATAAATATAATAATAGAGTCGCCCCTACCCTAGAAGGGCGACTCTATTGTTGTGTTCATTGCATCGTAATTCTAAAAATATAAATCTATTTTTTTTATAGAAACATAAAACATAGATTATCATATATAAATTGTCGAATATTTTGCTATAAAATACACTTTTTACAATAAAATTAAGTATTATTTATTTGCACTAGATATAAGATCAACATGTATTGTATTTTTGTATGTTTTTTTATCTTTTTAAACATAACAAATCTACAAAAAGGCTTGCTACTTTTTTATTATATGATAAATGCATTATAAATAAATGTTATAAGAAAAAAATATAAAATAAAACTATCAATAACTAGATGTTAATAGAAAAATGTCATGCATATTCTTATATATTTAGGAAATAGTATGTAAAAAGCACTGTATTTTAAAATAGACATTTTTTCTCTATTCTAGCTCAACTATTTAACACTTTATGGATTTTTTTAACAACAATTCGCTATAAATGTACTATTATAGTTATATTCAACATTAGACGTGTTAATTTGCGGTAGTATAATACCAAAAAGAGTTTTTATTCAGCTATCTAACAGAATTAGCATCTCTTAATAGTTATTATGGAGACTTTTTGTATCAAATAGCATATAACTCACCTGACTAGTTTATAAAAAATCACTTTCTTCAAATTTATGATCATTAAATCTGTTGTTTGTTTTACTTTAGCAAGCAGATTTAAGCTCAAAAACATGTCTATTTTACCAAAATGTGTTATCGATGAGTGTGTATAATGTACAAAAATTACTATATTTAGTTTTTATTTCATCTCAGTGTTATAACAAATCGAAAAAGTTAGTATTTTAGATGATTAGGAATATAAAAAAAATTAAAAAAAAAAGAAGAAAAAAAACATTTTTATTCGTTAACTTAAAAAATTTACTAACTTTCTATAACATTTAACAGATAAAAATTGCCTATTATAGCATTATCCACCTTTTATTTTCGTACGTAAGAAACATGCCTAAAATATAATATAAATGTACATCGAAGTCAATAAAATAAAAAAAGACAACTTAATCATATATTATTGTCTTTATAAGATATAAACATTTGTTCAATGGGATATATTATTAATTTTGCAAAAAAAGAAAAAAATAATAGGCCCCTTAGACTTTCTACTGAATTCTCGAATAAAAATAATATTTATTTAATGTGTATGTCATCGTTTGCCAAACCAATTTTATTATTCTTTTTATTGTATGAAAGATAATTATACGTAGAAAAGCCACTAAAACAAAGAAAAAAAATAGTAGCCTAAATCCCGACATAAAATCTTCAGAAACAAGAAAAAGACAATATTTATGTTTTTGCAAGTATTAAGCATATAAAAAGATTGTTTCCATATAAAATAGAATTCTATTATAAGAAAAAAAATCCCCTTTTTTCACATTTCATAAAATTATAACGAAAATCGCAAATAATATGTCATATGAATTGAAAAAAACACTTCTTTATGATTTTGATATTATTGAAGCATTAAAGTCTTCTTTTCTAAACAAACTTGGCTTGGTCTTAAGTTTTTTTTTCGAAACAGAAATAGATATGGCAACACATAAAACTTAAAATTGACCGATAAATCAATAAATTCACCTTTTACAATGTAAAATAGACTTAAAAACATATTTACAGATATCCGCCATGGCTAAGAGAGTATACAAAATATCTGTTATAATGCAAAATAAAAAAAACTTGATATAGCTAATTTCATGGTATAATATACAATAAAAAAGAGATTTTTCTTCATCATAAACGTCAAAAATCGTATTTAATATGCCAATATTATCATTGTCGTAGTTTTTTTTATGCTAGCGGACATATTCAACTGAACTTATTCGGCTTTTCAGGTGACTCGATCCAGCTAAAATATAAAAATAAACATAAAAAAAGACAAAGACAACGTTTATTTGCATGAAATATATCCAAAATATGTTTTTATTTCCATCGCAGACATCTTTTGCTATAATAGAGCATAAAAAATTAATAATATAACATAGCACATAGAATATTAATAAAAAAAATCGACTATTATCATAAATTTATCATGGAATAAGCTTTTTATTTTAACATACAAGATATATACATAACCAGAAAGAAGAAAAATAATATATATAAATGATAATAAAACAAAAAAAGCTTCTTAAAATGTGAGAATGAAAGAATAAAAATCAATAATATTACAGATTATGCTATTTAAAATAGAAAAAAAAGACATAATTATATTAAAAAGAACAAATACTATTAGAAATCATACTATAGTAGTGCCTAGAACTAAAGGTATTTATAATAACCAAATAAAAGGTTATGACAATAGAAGATGATTTATTTCGTTTTTTCAAACAATTATACGTTTTTATACATTTTTGTATCTCTTTTGAATAACTTGTCAATTTTTTGTTATAAATGAATAAACGATCTAACTTTATCGATTTTACCAGTATATTTCTTTATATGAAAAAGAAAAAAAATTCTAAAAAAATAATAATTTCTTAACAATAGAATCTTAAACAAAGGTTTTGCATAATATAACTCACCAATATAGTTTTATCATCACTTTTTTTATAAATACTCTAACTGTATGAAAATATTTATGTTAAAAGAATTATGTAGAACAAATAATGAGAAGTTCTTTAAAGTTGGAAAATCCAGTATAATGTATATTATAGATATATATATTAATTATTGAAGAATTATGCCAATCTAATGTGTTTATTGGAAATTCATTAATTGATAGATTTAATATCCAAAAAAGCGCAAAAAATTAAAATTTTCAGAGAAATGAACATAAAATGTGCAAAATTTTATAATACAAATTATAAAAAAGAAAGTAATAAGGTTTAATTATACTTTTACAGCAAAAAGAACAAATAAAAATGGTAAGATGTTAATAAAATTATAGATAAGAGCACGTAAAAAGTATATAATCGCCGAAAAAAACATGCAAATAATATAATAGTTACCATAAAAACCAATAACAAACATGGAAATTAGCGACATAGTTACAATGAAGTTGTATTTTACTGATATAAATCGCATAAGAATATAGTATTTGTATTCAAGGATAAAGTTACCAACTTGTAGATTTTCTAATCCATCATATAGATTATATAGTATAAATTCAAATAAAAATATGACGGAGATATATAGTGCTGTGATCATTTTTAGAATATATTCCAAATTTTAATAAAAATAACGCGATATTTAAAAACTAAAGCGATAAATAAGGGGGAAAAAAATAAAATTTAGTGAAATGTAAAGAAAAATAATGGTCAAAACTGAACTATATTTATCCTTGATCTAGAAAAGTATAAAAAATGTACGATTATCATTTATTATCTGTAGTTTTACTTTTATTTTAAAAAGAAACCGGTTGAAGAATATCCAACAGGATTTTAAAAACCAAAAAATATAACGATTCATTTATTAATTAGTTTAAATTACAGAAAATATAATTTTGTGGTATTAGAATCGCACCTTTTAGAGAAAATAAATAAATAAAACCTATTCTAACATTCGGTGATACATTAATAGTACCATATAAAGAAACAATATGTGAACTTTATTAAAAAAAAGAACAAATCAAGATTATTATCTATAATATAGATCAAAAAGGTATTAATTATACAGATTAAACGTCTCTTAGAAGCTAAATATTATTAAAATATAAGATGCAAGCTTGAATAAATAGTTAACAAATAAATATCTCAAAATCTTTTATTTCGAATGAAAAACGTATAACATAAAAATAAAACTGCAAATCTTGATTTATAATATCGAATAAATAATATTTAGAGTTTAATATTCACAATGTATATTTTATTCGACCCACGTCTAAAATAATTTAAAAAATTATAAATCTTCGGAGTATACCATAATTCTTGAATAAAATTTCAAAAATATGAAAATTCTACTATAATATTTTAGTCTAACAGTAAAGTATGCCAATTCAATAATTTATGTGGATAAAACCATGAATTTTTAAATCTAGAAATGTAAAATTTATGTTCACATTTGAATAGCTAACTATTAGATTTTTAGTAAATGCAAGATAATTAAATTAATAAAGCTTCATTTATACTAAAAAGAGGAATGAATGCACATAAAATTGTTTTTAAATATAATAATAATTTTTCTAGTTTTCATCAATTTGTACAAAAAACCAAGATATGATTTATATTTACACATAGAAATGAATTCTAATATAACTTTCGATTTTTGATTTTATTTATATAAAAACAGAAACAGTATACAGAATTTATCATAATGTAATAGTTATATCGATTAAAAATGGATCAAGAAAATCTTTTACCAACAATAGATCAAAATAATATTTAATATACATTTTAAACATATTAAACAGTTCATCAGTATATAATGTATAAAAATATATGATTTAACATGTAAAGAGGTTTCTCTACAAATTATTTGCGATTTTTTGTTTTTTTAAAATACAGATAACAATCTTTTAAGCATACAAATATACACAGTCTTTTAAAATAATAAGATATAATCTATAAAACATACATAGTCAAACATACAAAAATCCTATTGAAATAGTTAAAAATAAAAAAATATATTTAGTAATATTCAAACTTTTTTATTAAAAAAAAAAAGAGTTAGATACTATTATGCAATTAAATATAATGATTGAAATAGTTATACATGTAAATCGAAAACAATGATTCTTGACAATGAAAAAAAAAAACTTATTTATTCTGACATGACTTAGAAAGCAATTTATAAAGAAATAAAACACGTTCAGCATAAACAGGAAAAAAACTTTATTTTTTGAATGTTTTATTTCAGAACTATATAATAGATAAACTATTTTTTATTGTTCATGGATTACAAATAAAAGCTTCGATATTTAGCAAAAAAAACCCTTTATATACATTTTTTATAAAACTACGAGATTATTAATGTTTCAATATTTCTTTAAAACAAAGAATGTATTTTTTATGTCAATCGAATAGAATTACATATCACGAATTGATATAAGCTTTTAATATATAAGATACACACTCGTAATTACTTTTGTCAACATCTTATTCTATTAACAAAAATATAAAAAATTTCATATATACTACCATTTAAATAGAATATTTTTATTAAATCCAGATTTTTAGCTGATAAGACGAAAACCGTATGTAATGTATTTTCAATAAAAATTACGCTTTTTGATCATTTAAAGAATCTTTAAATAAAAGAGTGGTTGAATCTTGCAATAAAATTATTTATATATGCTATATTTTGTGATTTAGCACAGATGCGGATGTTTTTTTTTAGATGCACATAAGTGATAAAAGGCTATTGAGTTTGTAAAGAACTTCAACGCCTAATTATTTACCTCACTAAACTGGACGCTATTATAAGAAAAAATAACTATACATGAGTCGGGAATATATATAAACCAGCATAAAAGATTGCAAAAAATCAACATAAACGTGTAGTAAATCTATTTTTATAAGAGAACCATAAAAAGGGATTATCATATATAAAATATATGCTTTTTTGTTTATAAATACACCTATCCAATGGAATGTAATTTATATTTACTTTGCACTGCGCATTTTATAATAATGTTCATTTTTTATATATTATTGTAGATTTTTTAAACATGAAAAATATAAAAAAATGTCTAGTTACTATTTTTATTATATAGATAATACATTAAGAACAAATTTTATATGGCAAAAAACAGAAAATGAATCTACTTAAATATATAGATGCACAGAAAAATATGTCATTTCAATCATTTAGGGTAGACAATGTATTTAACTAACACTGTATTCTAAAATGTACATTTTTTCTTTATCCTAGCTATACTTTTTAGCACCTTTTGAGTTGTTTTAACGGTATTTAGTATGTAAAATATATGATTTATGATCACGAAACCTATATTAGGTAATCTGCGGCAGTTCAATCCAATAAAAAAGCCTTGGTCGTTAGCTACTTACAGAATAAGCACCTTTTATAGCAGCTTAGGCGACTATATATATCAAATAGCATATAAATCTATTTATAACTTTGCAAATTACCTTTTTCAGATTAGAAATCATAAAATTTGACGTTTTTAAAACTTTAGCATCCAGATTCAATCTCAAAATCATACCTAATTTACAGAAATATATTATCTAAGAGTGTGTATAGGTTACATAAATTCCATTATTCAGTAAAAATTCTATCTCAGTGTAATAAGATATCGATCAAGTTAGTATTTTAGATGATTAGAATTACAAAAAAATTTCATATAATTATAAAAAAAAAGAAGAAAAAAACATAAATCTTGTTTTACTAGATCGCAAAAAGCTTATTTAGATGTTCAATGTAGAAAAATCTCTGAGTTTAGTATTATCCATCCCTTTTTTCGTATATAAGAAACATACTTAAAAAATCCTATTTAAAAGACATCAAAGTCAATTAAATGATATCAAAATCTTGTTTTATAATTGAATATTTTATTAAGATATAAAAATATATTCAATATTTTATGTAATTGATCATTAAAAGAAAAAATAATAATAGGACCCTTAAACTTTCTACTAAAATCCCATATCAAAATACATCAAGCATAATCTATATTGATTTAAAATTCAAAACATTTTTTTTCGATTTGGTTTATATGATAGTTATTATCACATAAAAAAACCACTAAAATTAAGAAAAAAAATAGTCGACTAAATCCACACATAAAAGTTTCAGAAACAAGAAAAATATAAAATTTATGATTTTCTTAGTATTTTACGTTTTTAAAAAATAATTTCAATAAGAAAACTTAATTTTATCATAAGAAAAAAAATCCCATTTTTTGCGATGTTCATTAGTTATAAAAAAATCGCAGATAATGAAAAATATGTGATAGCCAGAATGTGTTTCTTAGCTTATCATAGATTGAACAGCTTGTAAAAATTGGTTTTTTCGGTAAACAGGGCTTGGTTCTAGGTTTTTTTTAAGACAGAAAGAAATATGGCAACACATAAAACTCGGAATTGACCAAAAAATCAATAAATTCACCTTTTCTAAATAACGAAACCTAGTAAAACATATGTACAAATTTTAGCTATGTCTAATAGAGTATATAAATATCCATTATAAAATAAAAAAATCTTAAATATAACCAAGTTGGTTATGGCTATATATACACAAAAAGATGATTTTATCTTCTATCGACTTTAGATAATGTATTCTTCATGTCATAAATTATCATTGTACTATTTCTTTCTGTGCTAGTGGACATATTTATCACCACTTATTCGGCTATTCAGCGACATAATTCAGCTAAAAGTAATAAAATTATGTTTAAAATATGATTGATATGTCTTTTTGTTACAAACGAAATGCATAAAACTTGTTTTTTCTCATCTCGCTGCAGACATATTATATTTAAAATAGCATAGAACATCGATAATATAACATGACGCATGAAATATTTATAATAAAAATGACGAATAACATTAAATATTAAATAAAAGATTGTTTTTTTAACATAAAGGATTTTTTCTAATCAAATAGAAGAGTAGAAAACCGCCTATATAAAGAAAAAAACCAAAAGATTGGTATAAATATGATAATAGAGCCACAAATAATCAATAAAAATTACAATTTATGCGGAATAAAATAAAACAATAACTATAGTTTTCTATCAGAGACGTAATTTATATATCAATATTATCATATTAGAGCATTAAACTGAAAATATTTACATAAAATTCTAATATCTAGTGTCGAAAATATAAAATATTGCGTTTGAATTTTCAATCTATTTATATTTCCTTTGAAAACTTCATTTTCTTAAAAGATGAATCCATTATTAGATTATACTAAATTACTAAGCACGAAAACTATTTCGATTTCGGCAGTATATTTCTATATACATGAAAAATAAAAAAAAACTTAAAAATATAATAATTTATTAACAAGAGAGTCTTAAACAAAGAAATAAATAACAAATAAAAATACATATAATTAAATCACAAAAATTTTAATATTATTGTTTAATTGACAAATAATCTTAACATAATAAAATATTTATGGTTTTGAATATTATAAAGAACGATTGATGTGAAGATCTTTAGAACCAGAAAATCTAGTTTAATGTATATAATAGACATATATATCGCTTATTATTATTATTTATGCCAATATTAAGAATTTTATGGTGATTTATTAATTTATAGATTCTAAATGAAAATTTAAATAAAATCAGAAGAATATAAGGATAAATAATTTATAAAAAAAAAGTATAATAGTTTGTAAAAAAATGGTGAAAAATATAATAAAATAGATCACAATGTAGTGTTTATATTATATAAAAAATATTGTTCTTTTTTGTTATTCTTTCTCGTAATCCAATTTAAAAGAAAAATCAAATGTTTTGATAACTATATTTTACATCTAGAAAGTTCAAAATTAGAATAGAAAAACAATATGCTCGCATATAATTTTTTTTATGAACGCTTTTCTAACATCACGATATGTTCGAATATCTTAATCTAAAGATAAAATATCCAATAATAACAAAATAAAATAAAATAGAATGAATATATTTTTTATTTATAATAAAAAGAAAAAACCATTGTTCAGAATTTAAAGATAAATATTATAAAAGTAATAAGAATTAATTTTACTTTTACAATAAAAAAGTAAATTATTAATAATTTTGTGGATTAAGGGATAAAGGGACAAAAAAATATTAAAAACCATAAAAATGGTGGTATAATTATCATTGAAAAGGATAAAACATATAAATCTCCTATAAATAATGGCATTATTACAATTTAGTTATATATTTATGATCTACATTGCATAAGAATACAAAAACATTAACTTTCGGACTTTAATGTTATCATAGCGATGATTAAAAAGATAAACTAAAATAGAAAATCTGATAAAGGATATACAGAGAGATTATTATTTTTCGAATATATGTCTTCTTTTCAGAAAAAAAACGCTTAAATATTAACTCAATGGATAAAATATCAGTATATGACAAAAATTCGGTGAAATAGACGGAAATATCAAGGTAAAAATCGTATAATTTAATTTCCTTATCTAGAAAAGGGGTAAATTTGATCAATGACCATTTTAGTGAGCTTTTTTAGATAAAGGGCAAAAGAAAACTGTTGAGAACATAACACAGGTTTATAAAAACTAAAAAATAAAAGGATTCATAAATTTATATTCATCAATTCTAGTAAAATATAATTTTTTTTATAAGAATCGCGCACTTTTTACAAAAAATAAATAAATGAAAGATATTCTAGTATTAGCTTATTATAAATCATAAAATATAATTTCATATAAAGTAACAATATTAAACCTTTATATACATTCTTAAGTAAAATTCAAAATGCATAAATCAAGTTTATTATATGTAAAATAAAGCAAAACAGGATATTTAACATATACGATAAAACATCTTATAGAAGCTAAAGATTATTAATACATTAAGACACAAAATTGAATTATTATAAGCAAATAATTATATCCAACGAAAAACGAAAAACATAAAAACAAAAAAGCAAATGTTGATATAGAAATAATATCAAATAATTATTCAATTTACAGTGTATATTTAATTTATTAAACCCATGTCTTTAGTCATTGTAAAATTTGAACCTTCGATTGAATCTTGCTAAAAAAAATTTCAAAAATTAATTTATTTAACCCATGTCTATAATCATTGTAAAATTTGAACCTTCAGACAAAATCCATCTTTATAAAATTTCAAAAAAAAAAATTACAAAATTGATTTTATTTAACCCACGTCTTAAATCATTATAAAACATATATCTTCGGAATATATCATAATTCTTGTATATAATTCTAAAAATATAAAAATTACACTTCAATATTCTAGTGAAACAGTAAATGCTTGGCAATTCAATATTTACATCATTTATGTGGATAAAACCATGAATTTTCAAATCTAGAAATATAAAATTTATGTTCATATTTGAAAAGCTAACTATTAGATTTATTAAAAAATGGAAGATAAATAGCAACAAAATTGGTTTAAAATATAATAATAAATTTTCTAGTTTTTATCGATTTGTAAAAAAAACAACAAATATATTATTTAGTTTAACAAATAAAAAAAAAATCTAAAATAACATACGATTTTTGATTTTATTTATATAAAAACAGAAACAGAAACAAAATTTATCATAATGTAATAGTTATATCGATTAGAGAATAAATATAAAAACATTATATTACGCTATTCAAATCAAATATAATAAAGTATAAAATAATAAAATAGTTCATATAGAAGAAGTTTCTCTGGAAATAAATGTTTTTTGATGTTAATTAAATGACGCAAAAAAACTATAACGCATATGAATAAACTCAGTTTTTTAAAATATCAGAGAAGGATCTATAAAAGTATATATAGTAAAACAAAAATATCGTTTTTAAATAGTTAAACATATAAAAATCTAACGAGTAATATTCAAACCTATTTATAAGAAAAAAAATAGTTATGCAATTAAATATTAATCTTTAAATAGTTAAACATATAATTCGAAATCAATTATCTATAAAAACAAAAAAAAAACTTTTTTTATTCACACAAGGCTTAGTATGCAATTTTATAAACAAATAAAACAGATTATCAAGAAAAGGGAAAAAAACATTGTATTTTTAAGATCAAACTTACACTACGATACAGAGGATAAGTTTTAATAGTTACAGTTCATGGATTTTAAAAACGAAAACTTCAAATAGTAGCAGAAGGAATTGCATAAAAAACCTTTTTTATATTGTTTCATACCACTAATAGTATTTTTTATCGTTTTTTACAAACACGGATATGTGATTTTTTATGTCAATCGAATAGATTTAACATCACAAATAAATGTAAACTTTTACTATAGAAAAAAGCATCAGAACTTATTTGTGATAACTTTTGTAGACAATTCATTCTATCAAACATAAATATATTAAATATATTAAATATCTAAAATACAACAATTTAAATAATGCAAGTTATATAAAATCCAGGTTTTATGTTGCCAAGAAATTACGAAAAATGTATTTATTACATTTTTGGATATAATTTTAAAATATTTGGCTGTTGAAGCAATCTTAAAATATAAAAGTGATTATATATTGCAATTATATCACTTATTTATGTTTTATTCCGTAATATATACATATTTTGATGTTTTTTTTTCATTACAAAAAAGTGATAAAAGGCTATGAAATTTGTAAAAGACATCAATGGCTTTATATTTTATTCACTAAAACTGAAAGATTTTAGATGAAGATTAACTGATCATTGAAAACATGGTAAGAAATAATATCATAAACGAGTGATAAATATAATAATAGAGTCGCCCCTACCCTAGAAGGGCGACTCTATTGTTGTGTTCATTGCATCGTAATTCTAAAAATATAAATCTATTTTTTTTATAGAAACATAAAACATAGATTATCATATATAAATTGTCGAATATTTTGCTATAAAATACACTTTTTACAATAAAATTAAGTATTATTTATTTGCACTAGATATAAGATCAACATGTATTGTATTTTTGTATGTTTTTTTATCTTTTTAAACATAACAAATCTACAAAAAGGCTTGCTACTTTTTTATTATATGATAAATGCATTATAAATAAATGTTATAAGAAAAAAATATAAAATAAAACTATCAATAACTAGATGTTAATAGAAAAATGTCATGCATATTCTTATATATTTAGGAAATAGTATGTAAAAAGCACTGTATTTTAAAATAGACATTTTTTCTCTATTCTAGCTCAACTATTTAACACTTTATGGATTTTTTTAACAACAATTCGCTATAAATGTACTATTATAGTTATATTCAACATTAGACGTGTTAATTTGCGGTAGTATAATACCAAAAAGAGTTTTTATTCAGCTATCTAACAGAATTAGCATCTCTTAATAGTTATTATGGAGACTTTTTGTATCAAATAGCATATAACTCACCTGACTAGTTTATAAAAAATCACTTTCTTCAAATTTATGATCATTAAATCTGTTGTTTGTTTTACTTTAGCAAGCAGATTTAAGCTCAAAAACATGTCTATTTTACCAAAATGTGTTATCGATGAGTGTGTATAATGTACAAAAATTACTATATTTAGTTTTTATTTCATCTCAGTGTTATAACAAATCGAAAAAGTTAGTATTTTAGATGATTAGGAATATAAAAAAAATTAAAAAAAAAAGAAGAAAAAAAACATTTTTATTCGTTAACTTAAAAAATTTACTAACTTTCTATAACATTTAACAGATAAAAATTGCCTATTATAGCATTATCCACCTTTTATTTTCGTACGTAAGAAACATGCCTAAAATATAATATAAATGTACATCGAAGTCAATAAAATAAAAAAAGACAACTTAATCATATATTATTGTCTTTATAAGATATAAACATTTGTTCAATGGGATATATTATTAATTTTGCAAAAAAAGAAAAAAATAATAGGCCCCTTAGACTTTCTACTGAATTCTCGAATAAAAATAATATTTATTTAATGTGTATGTCATCGTTTGCCAAACCAATTTTATTATTCTTTTTATTGTATGAAAGATAATTATACGTAGAAAAGCCACTAAAACAAAGAAAAAAAATAGTAGCCTAAATCCCGACATAAAATCTTCAGAAACAAGAAAAAGACAATATTTATGTTTTTGCAAGTATTAAGCATATAAAAAGATTGTTTCCATATAAAATAGAATTCTATTATAAGAAAAAAAATCCCCTTTTTTCACATTTCATAAAATTATAACGAAAATCGCAAATAATATGTCATATGAATTGAAAAAAACACTTCTTTATGATTTTGATATTATTGAAGCATTAAAGTCTTCTTTTCTAAACAAACTTGGCTTGGTCTTAAGTTTTTTTTTCGAAACAGAAATAGATATGGCAACACATAAAACTTAAAATTGACCGATAAATCAATAAATTCACCTTTTACAATGTAAAATAGACTTAAAAACATATTTACAGATATCCGCCATGGCTAAGAGAGTATACAAAATATCTGTTATAATGCAAAATAAAAAAAACTTGATATAGCTAATTTCATGGTATAATATACAATAAAAAAGAGATTTTTCTTCATCATAAACGTCAAAAATCGTATTTAATATGCCAATATTATCATTGTCGTAGTTTTTTTTATGCTAGCGGACATATTCAACTGAACTTATTCGGCTTTTCAGGTGACTCGATCCAGCTAAAATATAAAAATAAACATAAAAAAAGACAAAGACAACGTTTATTTGCATGAAATATATCCAAAATATGTTTTTATTTCCATCGCAGACATCTTTTGCTATAATAGAGCATAAAAAATTAATAATATAACATAGCACATAGAATATTAATAAAAAAAATCGACTATTATCATAAATTTATCATGGAATAAGCTTTTTATTTTAACATACAAGATATATACATAACCAGAAAGAAGAAAAATAATATATATAAATGATAATAAAACAAAAAAAGCTTCTTAAAATGTGAGAATGAAAGAATAAAAATCAATAATATTACAGATTATGCTATTTAAAATAGAAAAAAAAGACATAATTATATTAAAAAGAACAAATACTATTAGAAATCATACTATAGTAGTGCCTAGAACTAAAGGTATTTATAATAACCAAATAAAAGGTTATGACAATAGAAGATGATTTATTTCGTTTTTTCAAACAATTATACGTTTTTATACATTTTTGTATCTCTTTTGAATAACTTGTCAATTTTTTGTTATAAATGAATAAACGATCTAACTTTATCGATTTTACCAGTATATTTCTTTATATGAAAAAGAAAAAAAATTCTAAAAAAATAATAATTTCTTAACAATAGAATCTTAAACAAAGGTTTTGCATAATATAACTCACCAATATAGTTTTATCATCACTTTTTTTATAAATACTCTAACTGTATGAAAATATTTATGTTAAAAGAATTATGTAGAACAAATAATGAGAAGTTCTTTAAAGTTGGAAAATCCAGTATAATGTATATTATAGATATATATATTAATTATTGAAGAATTATGCCAATCTAATGTGTTTATTGGAAATTCATTAATTGATAGATTTAATATCCAAAAAAGCGCAAAAAATTAAAATTTTCAGAGAAATGAACATAAAATGTGCAAAATTTTATAATACAAATTATAAAAAAGAAAGTAATAAGGTTTAATTATACTTTTACAGCAAAAAGAACAAATAAAAATGGTAAGATGTTAATAAAATTATAGATAAGAGCACGTAAAAAGTATATAATCGCCGAAAAAAACATGCAAATAATATAATAGTTACCATAAAAACCAATAACAAACATGGAAATTAGCGACATAGTTACAATGAAGTTGTATTTTACTGATATAAATCGCATAAGAATATAGTATTTGTATTCAAGGATAAAGTTACCAACTTGTAGATTTTCTAATCCATCATATAGATTATATAGTATAAATTCAAATAAAAATATGACGGAGATATATAGTGCTGTGATCATTTTTAGAATATATTCCAAATTTTAATAAAAATAACGCGATATTTAAAAACTAAAGCGATAAATAAGGGGGAAAAAAATAAAATTTAGTGAAATGTAAAGAAAAATAATGGTCAAAACTGAACTATATTTATCCTTGATCTAGAAAAGTATAAAAAATGTACGATTATCATTTATTATCTGTAGTTTTACTTTTATTTTAAAAAGAAACCGGTTGAAGAATATCCAACAGGATTTTAAAAACCAAAAAATATAACGATTCATTTATTAATTAGTTTAAATTACAGAAAATATAATTTTGTGGTATTAGAATCGCACCTTTTAGAGAAAATAAATAAATAAAACCTATTCTAACATTCGGTGATACATTAATAGTACCATATAAAGAAACAATATGTGAACTTTATTAAAAAAAAGAACAAATCAAGATTATTATCTATAATATAGATCAAAAAGGTATTAATTATACAGATTAAACGTCTCTTAGAAGCTAAATATTATTAAAATATAAGATGCAAGCTTGAATAAATAGTTAACAAATAAATATCTCAAAATCTTTTATTTCGAATGAAAAACGTATAACATAAAAATAAAACTGCAAATCTTGATTTATAATATCGAATAAATAATATTTAGAGTTTAATATTCACAATGTATATTTTATTCGACCCACGTCTAAAATAATTTAAAAAATTATAAATCTTCGGAGTATACCATAATTCTTGAATAAAATTTCAAAAATATGAAAATTCTACTATAATATTTTAGTCTAACAGTAAAGTATGCCAATTCAATAATTTATGTGGATAAAACCATGAATTTTTAAATCTAGAAATGTAAAATTTATGTTCACATTTGAATAGCTAACTATTAGATTTTTAGTAAATGCAAGATAATTAAATTAATAAAGCTTCATTTATACTAAAAAGAGGAATGAATGCACATAAAATTGTTTTTAAATATAATAATAATTTTTCTAGTTTTCATCAATTTGTACAAAAAACCAAGATATGATTTATATTTACACATAGAAATGAATTCTAATATAACTTTCGATTTTTGATTTTATTTATATAAAAACAGAAACAGTATACAGAATTTATCATAATGTAATAGTTATATCGATTAAAAATGGATCAAGAAAATCTTTTACCAACAATAGATCAAAATAATATTTAATATACATTTTAAACATATTAAACAGTTCATCAGTATATAATGTATAAAAATATATGATTTAACATGTAAAGAGGTTTCTCTACAAATTATTTGCGATTTTTTGTTTTTTTAAAATACAGATAACAATCTTTTAAGCATACAAATATACACAGTCTTTTAAAATAATAAGATATAATCTATAAAACATACATAGTCAAACATACAAAAATCCTATTGAAATAGTTAAAAATAAAAAAATATATTTAGTAATATTCAAACTTTTTTATTAAAAAAAAAAAGAGTTAGATACTATTATGCAATTAAATATAATGATTGAAATAGTTATACATGTAAATCGAAAACAATGATTCTTGACAATGAAAAAAAAAAACTTATTTATTCTGACATGACTTAGAAAGCAATTTATAAAGAAATAAAACACGTTCAGCATAAACAGGAAAAAAACTTTATTTTTTGAATGTTTTATTTCAGAACTATATAATAGATAAACTATTTTTTATTGTTCATGGATTACAAATAAAAGCTTCGATATTTAGCAAAAAAAACCCTTTATATACATTTTTTATAAAACTACGAGATTATTAATGTTTCAATATTTCTTTAAAACAAAGAATGTATTTTTTATGTCAATCGAATAGAATTACATATCACGAATTGATATAAGCTTTTAATATATAAGATACACACTCGTAATTACTTTTGTCAACATCTTATTCTATTAACAAAAATATAAAAAATTTCATATATACTACCATTTAAATAGAATATTTTTATTAAATCCAGATTTTTAGCTGATAAGACGAAAACCGTATGTAATGTATTTTCAATAAAAATTACGCTTTTTGATCATTTAAAGAATCTTTAAATAAAAGAGTGGTTGAATCTTGCAATAAAATTATTTATATATGCTATATTTTGTGATTTAGCACAGATGCGGATGTTTTTTTTTAGATGCACATAAGTGATAAAAGGCTATTGAGTTTGTAAAGAACTTCAACGCCTAATTATTTACCTCACTAAACTGGACGCTATTATAAGAAAAAATAACTATACATGAGTCGGGAATATATATAAACCAGCATAAAAGATTGCAAAAAATCAACATAAACGTGTAGTAAATCTATTTTTATAAGAGAACCATAAAAAGGGATTATCATATATAAAATATATGCTTTTTTGTTTATAAATACACCTATCCAATGGAATGTAATTTATATTTACTTTGCACTGCGCATTTTATAATAATGTTCATTTTTTATATATTATTGTAGATTTTTTAAACATGAAAAATATAAAAAAATGTCTAGTTACTATTTTTATTATATAGATAATACATTAAGAACAAATTTTATATGGCAAAAAACAGAAAATGAATCTACTTAAATATATAGATGCACAGAAAAATATGTCATTTCAATCATTTAGGGTAGACAATGTATTTAACTAACACTGTATTCTAAAATGTACATTTTTTCTTTATCCTAGCTATACTTTTTAGCACCTTTTGAGTTGTTTTAACGGTATTTAGTATGTAAAATATATGATTTATGATCACGAAACCTATATTAGGTAATCTGCGGCAGTTCAATCCAATAAAAAAGCCTTGGTCGTTAGCTACTTACAGAATAAGCACCTTTTATAGCAGCTTAGGCGACTATATATATCAAATAGCATATAAATCTATTTATAACTTTGCAAATTACCTTTTTCAGATTAGAAATCATAAAATTTGACGTTTTTAAAACTTTAGCATCCAGATTCAATCTCAAAATCATACCTAATTTACAGAAATATATTATCTAAGAGTGTGTATAGGTTACATAAATTCCATTATTCAGTAAAAATTCTATCTCAGTGTAATAAGATATCGATCAAGTTAGTATTTTAGATGATTAGAATTACAAAAAAATTTCATATAATTATAAAAAAAAAGAAGAAAAAAACATAAATCTTGTTTTACTAGATCGCAAAAAGCTTATTTAGATGTTCAATGTAGAAAAATCTCTGAGTTTAGTATTATCCATCCCTTTTTTCGTATATAAGAAACATACTTAAAAAATCCTATTTAAAAGACATCAAAGTCAATTAAATGATATCAAAATCTTGTTTTATAATTGAATATTTTATTAAGATATAAAAATATATTCAATATTTTATGTAATTGATCATTAAAAGAAAAAATAATAATAGGACCCTTAAACTTTCTACTAAAATCCCATATCAAAATACATCAAGCATAATCTATATTGATTTAAAATTCAAAACATTTTTTTTCGATTTGGTTTATATGATAGTTATTATCACATAAAAAAACCACTAAAATTAAGAAAAAAAATAGTCGACTAAATCCACACATAAAAGTTTCAGAAACAAGAAAAATATAAAATTTATGATTTTCTTAGTATTTTACGTTTTTAAAAAATAATTTCAATAAGAAAACTTAATTTTATCATAAGAAAAAAAATCCCATTTTTTGCGATGTTCATTAGTTATAAAAAAATCGCAGATAATGAAAAATATGTGATAGCCAGAATGTGTTTCTTAGCTTATCATAGATTGAACAGCTTGTAAAAATTGGTTTTTTCGGTAAACAGGGCTTGGTTCTAGGTTTTTTTTAAGACAGAAAGAAATATGGCAACACATAAAACTCGGAATTGACCAAAAAATCAATAAATTCACCTTTTCTAAATAACGAAACCTAGTAAAACATATGTACAAATTTTAGCTATGTCTAATAGAGTATATAAATATCCATTATAAAATAAAAAAATCTTAAATATAACCAAGTTGGTTATGGCTATATATACACAAAAAGATGATTTTATCTTCTATCGACTTTAGATAATGTATTCTTCATGTCATAAATTATCATTGTACTATTTCTTTCTGTGCTAGTGGACATATTTATCACCACTTATTCGGCTATTCAGCGACATAATTCAGCTAAAAGTAATAAAATTATGTTTAAAATATGATTGATATGTCTTTTTGTTACAAACGAAATGCATAAAACTTGTTTTTTCTCATCTCGCTGCAGACATATTATATTTAAAATAGCATAGAACATCGATAATATAACATGACGCATGAAATATTTATAATAAAAATGACGAATAACATTAAATATTAAATAAAAGATTGTTTTTTTAACATAAAGGATTTTTTCTAATCAAATAGAAGAGTAGAAAACCGCCTATATAAAGAAAAAAACCAAAAGATTGGTATAAATATGATAATAGAGCCACAAATAATCAATAAAAATTACAATTTATGCGGAATAAAATAAAACAATAACTATAGTTTTCTATCAGAGACGTAATTTATATATCAATATTATCATATTAGAGCATTAAACTGAAAATATTTACATAAAATTCTAATATCTAGTGTCGAAAATATAAAATATTGCGTTTGAATTTTCAATCTATTTATATTTCCTTTGAAAACTTCATTTTCTTAAAAGATGAATCCATTATTAGATTATACTAAATTACTAAGCACGAAAACTATTTCGATTTCGGCAGTATATTTCTATATACATGAAAAATAAAAAAAAACTTAAAAATATAATAATTTATTAACAAGAGAGTCTTAAACAAAGAAATAAATAACAAATAAAAATACATATAATTAAATCACAAAAATTTTAATATTATTGTTTAATTGACAAATAATCTTAACATAATAAAATATTTATGGTTTTGAATATTATAAAGAACGATTGATGTGAAGATCTTTAGAACCAGAAAATCTAGTTTAATGTATATAATAGACATATATATCGCTTATTATTATTATTTATGCCAATATTAAGAATTTTATGGTGATTTATTAATTTATAGATTCTAAATGAAAATTTAAATAAAATCAGAAGAATATAAGGATAAATAATTTATAAAAAAAAAGTATAATAGTTTGTAAAAAAATGGTGAAAAATATAATAAAATAGATCACAATGTAGTGTTTATATTATATAAAAAATATTGTTCTTTTTTGTTATTCTTTCTCGTAATCCAATTTAAAAGAAAAATCAAATGTTTTGATAACTATATTTTACATCTAGAAAGTTCA